>NC_092285.1:14464746-14607246 GCF_036320965.1 Panulirus ornatus
TCCCATTTGCTCCCTTGTCTTACGCACTTTATTTACCTCCTTCCAGAACATCTTTTTATTCTCCCTAAAATTTAATGATACTCTCTCACCCCAACTCTCATTTGCCCTTTTTTCACCTCTTGCATATATATATATATATATATGGGGATAGGGGATTAAGAATACTTTCCACGTATTCCCTGCGTGTCGTAGAAGGCGACTAAAAGGGGAGGGAGCGGGAGGCTGGAAATCCTCTCCTCTCTTTTTTTTTTTTTTTCTTTAATTTTCCAAAAGAAGGAACAGAGAAGGGGGCCAGGTGAGGATATTCCCTCAGAAGGCCCAGTCCTTTGTTCTTAACGCTACCTCGCTAACGCGGGAAATGGCGAATAGTATGACAGGACAGGAATCATCTGTCATCATACCACATCCAAAAATGAATGTTCAGTTATAATCAACCAATAACACAACAATCAATCCATTGATATTATTCCCTCTGCCAGTCAGATATCATTTTCAGCTACCTTTCTCTGAAAACCTACTCTTAGTTTCACATCCACAGGAATTTCATTAGAGAAGTCCAATTTCTCAGGATGACAGGTATGGTCAGCTGAGATTTCCAGATCTGGAGTTAACTTTCAAACAACGTACCAGTGATGATAAAAAAATAATGTCATGTAACATTACTATAAAACTAGCAACAGCTGAATACTAATCAAGCAATAACTCACTAGTAAACATTAAAACATAAAACATGAGTTAAAAAGACTTTTGTTGATATATCACCTGTCATCAGAACTCTAAAATAATGAGAGGTAAATTCTAAAGGCGCATCCTAAAACAAATTAAAATGTGTTGCTGTAGATACCTTGGCTTGGTTTCATCAAAATAATGGCCACAGTAATATGCGTACATGACAAAATCCAGTGTGTTTGGTATGATTTTTCAGTTTACATGACTAGAGGCCTATTACTGTGAAGGGTAGCAACATAAAAGAATGCATTCCTAGTTACTTGTATGTGTGACAATACTTAAAAAAAATTCTATTCATTCTACAGTATCTTTCAGAGGAATGGCATCTTGTTATTGGCTAACTGTGACGTTGCTACACCCCAGCAAGGTAAGACTATGGCTGATTTATCAAACTGCCATCTACATAAATCCCCAAGGAATAAATGTATATTTGTTTACAAACTGATTATGTTGTTTCACTAAGATAGACAGTAAAAGCTGCACATGAAGCAAGGTCATAAATTCTTTCTACTTAGGCTAAGAATCATCCAAAAAGCCATCAGAAAATATATCTCTACAGTTAAAAAGATACCACAAAAATAAATATTCAATTCAGGCACTAAAATTTCATATAAGTGTTGACTTTTCCAAAGAGAAGAGATGCCCAGTATGGGAGGCAAGGCTGTACAGAAATGCTTTCATGCAATGTATATACGAATAAGGAATGAAGGTCCTGTGCAAAAGGATTAGATGGATGTAATAATCATAACTTAGTACAGAAAAAAGTTTTAAGGAGAACAAGGAAAACTGCAGGGAACATTAGCTGGTAAGCATAAGCTGCAAAGAACATGACCCAATGTACATCAACAGAAAAAATGCTAGAAAAACAAAAATATAGTACACAATATTCATGAATAGAAAAAATTATAATACAACTAAGAGGATGGAATTACTGACTGAATGATGGCAAGAATTGAATGGAAAAGGCTAGAAAAACAGGGAATGCTAAAATGTATTACTGGACAACCAAACAAATGTGTGGGTTGTTTGTGGTTAAAGGTGGGGTAAGATAAATGTGTATTATATAGCCCTAGTTGTTCAATGCATGTATGGATGACTGTAGAGCCAGGATTAATATTAGAAAGACATGAAGGAAGGTAGGATTGGAATGTCATGAAATTATCTAATTGTACGGTAGGGAAAATAATTCTAGACTCTTGACCTTTCTTTGCCAACAAGTAACCTTTCAAACATCTGAATTCTGGTAGCATTCTTATTTTCACAAGTTAGTCTACGCCAACTATCCACCACAATTACATCAGAAAGCCTTTCTAAAATTTAAAAACGACCTGCATTCAAAGTTTCGCTGATTAGTCGATTCCAATCATCAGTTTCACTGATTAGTCCATTCCAACCATCCACCACCAGTAATACAATATTTCTTTATGTCCTTTCTAAAAATCCTCCTTGGCATAGCCTCCGGATGTTCTGGCACTGCAATCTCATGTCCAAACCCTCTCTACGCATAGTGAACACATTTGTAGCACTTATCTTTTCACATTCGCTCAGCCCTCTTAATTCAGATACCATTTCATATGCCCTTCTATAAAATTGTCATATCCTTACCATAATAAGCTTGCTGGAAAATCACATAAAGAAGTATAGAATATAAAAAATGACTTACAAATGGACATACTCCACATGCCCAGTACTTATAATGCAGCTATGAAGTAATTACATTTATTATATTTATTTTGCTTTGTCGCTGTCTCCCGCGTCTGCGAGGTAGCGCAAGGAAACAGACGAAAGAAATGGCCCAACCCACCCCCATACACAATGTATATACATACACGACCACACACGCAAATATACATACCTATAAATCTCAATGTACACATATATATACACACACAAACACATACATATATACCCATGCAAACAATTCACACTGTCTGCCTTTATTCATTCCCATCGCCACCTCACCACACATGGAATACCATCCCCCTCCCCCTCCCCCCCTCATGTGTGCGAGGTAGCACTAGGAAAAGACAACAAAGGCCCCATTCGTTCACACTCAGTCTCTAGCTGTCATACAATAATGCCCGAAACCACAGCTCTCTTTCCACATCCAGACCCCACACAACTTTCCATGGTTTACCCCAGACGTTTCACATGCCCTGATTCAATCCATTGACAGCACGTCAACCCCAGTATACCACATCGATCCAATTCACTCTATTCCTTGCCCTCCTTTCACCCTCCTGCATGTTCAGGCCCCGATCACACAAAATCTTTTTCACTCCATCTTTCCACCTCCAATTCGGTCTCCCACTTCTCCTCGTTCCCTCTACCTCCAACACATAGATCCTCTTGGTCAATCTTTCCTCACTCATTCTCTCCATGTGCCCAAACCATTTCAAAACACCCTCTTCTGCTCTCTCAACCACACTCTTTTTATTTCCACACATCTCTCTTACCCTTACATTACTTACTCGATCAAACCACCTCACACCACACATTGTCCTCAAACATCTCATATCCAGCACATCCACCCTCCTGCGCACAACTCTATCCATAGCCCAAGCCTCGCAACCATACAACATTGTTGGAACCACTATTCCTTCAAACATACCCATTTTTGCTTTCCGAGATAATGTTCTCGACTTCCACACATTCTTCAAGGCTCCTAGGATTTTCGCCCCCTCCCCCACCCTATGATTCACTTCCGCTTCCATGGTTCCATCCACTGCCAGATCCACTCCCAGATATCTAAAACACTTTACTTCCTCCAGTTTTTCTCCATTCAAACTTACCTCCCAATTGACTTCGACCCTCAACCCTACTGTACCTAATAACCTTGCTCTTATTCACATTTACTCTTACCTTTCTTCTTTCACACACTTTACCAAACTCAGTCACCAGCTTCTGCAGTTTCTCACATGAATCAGCCACCAGCGCTGTATCATCAGCGAACAACTGACTCACTTCCCAAGCTCTCTCATCCACAACAGACTTCATACTTGCCCCTCTTTCCAAAACTCTTGCATTCACCTCCCTAACAACCCCACCCATAAACAAATTAAACAACCATGGAGACATCACACACCCCTGCCGCAAACCTACATTCACTGAGAACCAATCACTTTCCTCTCTTCCTACACGTACACATGCCTTACATCCTCGATAAAAACTTTTCACTGCTTCTAACAACTTGCCTCCCACACCATATATTCTTAATACCTTCCACAGAGCATCTCTATCAACTCTATCATATGCCTTCTCCTGATCCATAAATGCTACATACAAATCCATTTGCTTTTCTAAGTATTTCTCACATACATTCTTCAAAGCAAACACCTGATCCACACATCCTCTACCACTTCTGAAACCACACTGCTCTTCCCCAATCTGATGCTCTGTACATGCCTTCACCCTCTCAATCAATACCCTCCCATATAATTTACCAGGAATACTCAACAAACTTATACCTCTGTAATTTGAGCACTCACTCTTATCCCCTTTGCCTTTGTACAATGGCACTATGCATGCATTCCGCCAATCCTCAGGCACCTCACCATGAGTCATACATACATTAAATAACCTTACCAACAAGTCAACAATACAGTCACCCCTTTTTTAATAAATTCCACAGCAATACCATCCAAACCTGCTGCCTTGCCGGCTTTCATCTTCCGCAAAGCTTTTACTACCTCTTCTCAGTTTACCAAATCATTTTCCCTAACCCTCTCACTTTGCACACCACCTCGACCAAAACACCCTATATCTGCCACTCTATCATCAAACACATTCAACAAACCTTCAAAATACTCACTCCATCTCCTTCTCACATCACCACTACTTATCACCTCCCCATTACTAATGCGCCCTTCACTGAAGTTCCCATTTGCTCCCTTGTCTTACGCACTTTATTTACCTCCTTCCAGAACATCTTTTTATTCTCCCTAAAATTTAATGATACTCTCTCACCCCAACTCTCATTTGCCGTCTTTTTCACCTCTTGCACCTTTCTCTTGACCTCCTGTCTCTTTCTTTTATACATCTCCCACTCAATTGCATTTTTTCCCTGCAAAAATCGTCCAAATGCCTCTCTCTTCTCTTTCACTAATAATCTTACTTCTTCATCCCACCACTCACTACCCTTTCTAATCAACCCACCTCCCACTCTTCTCATGCCACAAGCATCTTTTGCGCAATCCATCACTGATTCCCTAAATACATCCCATTCCTCCCCCACTCCCCTTACTTCCATTGTTCTCACCTTTTTCCATGAAGTAATTATCCTAAGCAATAAGGATGTTCTATACACATACTTGTGGAAAAATATGGCTAATGCCATTGCTTGGGGATTATTAAGCCTTTCTTGGTGTTGATGGTAGAGAGCAAACAACTGAGTAAGATAAGCATGACCATGGTACACCCTTCCCTCCTCAGTGTACTGACGAGTTACTGTGCTCCACCACCGTTCACTCACAGCTCCTGAGGCAAAGCTGGTGGCAGCATCCCATTCACTTCTCAGATCTTCCATGGTGGCTTGTTTTCTAAAGTAATAAAAGTGAGAGATTAAGTAATGTCTGTCATACTGTGATATGGTCTAGCGTTCACAATACAAAATTTTTAGTCAGTATTAATGTAAAGCTAATACAGTATCATATTGTTTCAAACCTTTTCTTAATCTAAAAGCTCCCTACTCTTTTAAAGTTTGCCTTCCTTGGTCAAGTTTTAATTTGAAATCAAGTAGCAAAGTCATCGATCATTATGCAGCAGACACCTTTAAATCTACAGAGCAAGAATAATCCCTAAATTTCTTAGAATTTTCTCTTATAACTCACTAATATAAGCAAACAAGACTAGTATGTGGTGGCACTTTAGTTGCTTGCATTTGATTACATTATACATGAAAGTACTATCATTGTGAACAGATTATTTTCTCATATTTTTTCTTGAAATGATTTATGGTGGACAAGTTTACAAACTTGCTTGCCAATCTGCTCTATGATCAATACATGCTGTGAAAAAAAGTGTCATCCTATGCTTTTGCTGATTTGTCTCTAAAGAACCCTGTAATCATGTCCTCTGAAACTATTCCAGTTGTTCATAATAATGATCAGTCCATCTTTTCTATTTCTTTTATTTGGGAGGTTTCTGTTTGGTCATCCCTCTTTAAACTTTCCTAAACCATTCTTAATCCAAGTCTACTGATTCTCTCATCATTATAATCAGTAACAGGGAAATGAACTCCTATGGACTAAGTTAAAAGACTATACGTTTTTATAACTAAAACTGATACAGCTTCACCAAAGGTGCATATTCACAAATGGTGTAACCACAGCAGGCAACGTTTGGTAAAACTAATCATCCTACTATCAGGTTAAGCAAACAAAATAATAACTGACTCTGTTGACTTACTTCATGGAAGAAAACCTGCTGAGAAAACTGACAACTAATCTCACAATGTGAAAAAACTGATGATATTCACCTTTCAATGAAAACTTACTCTAAGTTCTCTTAACCATAGTCAAACAAGTACAGGAAGCGTTGGTTTAAAACAAACAGACCCACTCACCCTGAAGTACATGGAGTGTCGGGTGAAAAGTGACACACCAGTTCAAAATGAAAGATTGGGAACGTACGTTAAAACTGACACCAATTGACCTTACCTTACCTAACCACCACCCAGAGGGTTCTGTCACTTGACACCCAACACTAAACTACCTCACTGTAACTTAGGCATGAATGATAATCTGAAAACATTAAAGGAGGAGCCAGGATGCCAACTAACTATATTTACATAATCAAAATTACTGAACGTACACAGGCATTGCTTGAGGTTATGTTCATGCACATTATGTCTTCTTCTAATCTGAATCATTATATAATGGCTTTCCATTCTAATACTGTCAGAAAAGAAAGAGTTATTTCAAAACTCTCCTACAGTTTTGATAAAGAACGAAAACATGGAAAACAATGAGACACTAAACAAATATTTTGAAAAGGGAAAATCACCTCACAGAGTGAATTCATCATCATAATCTATCACTCATAATAGGTAAGTCATAGGTCCAAGTTCTCCAATCAATAACAATCTAATTTTCCAGTCAAAACTCAATATCTTTATTCTTTTCCAAGATATTCCTAATAGTTTTCTACTGTACTATAAACTGATAATACTGCATATAACATGGTATAAGAAAAGTAAAGTATTCACCAAAACTCCTTTCTAAAAACTTCAGAATGAATTTTGTGGGAACTTGGACGACTGTATCAACTTTAGAGTATGAAAGAATCTGGAAAGAAAGTGGTATATGATAATGAATCAATTCCACCACTTAGATATGAATGAATAAACTTTCGATTATGTCGAAAGGCTGGCAGTCACAATCTTAATAAATATTCCAGTTAACAGAATGTAAAGTTGTCAGGACGGTAGTTCTGTTCAACCTATGTCAGCTGAAACAAGACCACACAATCAGGAAATATTGACAAGGTTTATGGAAGCCAACCCCGGATAAAGTGACATGTATTTAATATGTTCACTTCCAATGATTTTGATGAAGTAATAACATAACATTCTCCTACCTTCATGCCTGACTTGTAGGTACGGTAGTCACAATTACATACTTCCATTTTACAACTATACCTGTTCCTTGTACTGCACGTAGCGATCCTTCAAATCTAACCTCTATATTCATTTTCTAATATCAACACTAAAGGTCATTGACCAGAAACCATCACAATCAATGAAGCAATATTTAATTTGAATCAAGCATCAAGGACTTTTCCTTGTTATTACAGTTATTAATCACCAGACTCACCTGGCATTCGACCAACTAATTAAACATATCAAAAATGAATCACAATAATGAGGCAACGAGTAACCTACTTGATGTTAATACTGGTAATTCGTGGAATATTCCCAGCCTTGTACTGAACTGGCTGCCGTCTGTCAAATGATTCACTAGTGGCAAACACAAGGAGCGTTCGTGTAGCGCCCCGCCTGCCTGCCTGCATGACTACCAACCCGTGCTTTTAGGATTATGGTCCAGGTTGCCCACTACCTTTAACACTTACATTATGACACATGTTGTAGTCACTGTCATAATCCTTTTACGTTATGACTTGCATATTCTTGCGTATCTTCTATTGCGAAATATCTTCAGAATAATATACAACCACAGATAAAGTCAACTGGTTAAACCGTGTACAAGAACTGGTTATTTAGTGTTGCGTACAGTAATATGAAAATGTGAGGGTTGAGTGAACGAGTTTATTTGGGCAATATACAACATAGTGGACAAATTGAAACGTTTTATCGAGTCGAGAACATCATGTTGACGCAAATACTTATTTCGAAAGTGATATATCTAGAATGATTGATAGCACAGAGTAAAGAATAAGAACACAAAAATATGAGTATTTCATAAAATACTGGAATATCTAAACCCAATTACTATCATCAATGCAGAATTACTAAAGACCTACATACACAAACACACACACACAAAAGAAAAAACATTTCGCACAATTCATTTCATAAAGAATTTACTCGATTTTAAGAACACTTAGTTTGATATTGTCTGATAGTGGTAGATCATACCATAAAACCTTTGGTAAAACTACACCGGCATGTGTAAACGAATTATCAAAACTTATATAGAACATATAAAAAATCAATAGCTCTGGTTCTCAGAACAAACTGTGACATGAAATAATGTTAAGAATACACTGATCTTGTCACTGTAATTTCTACTTTCAACTAGAACATGTTTTCCTAAATGTGACCACATATACCCTTCCCTCCAGATTATGAAACTACCCAACCTTCCTTCCCTTTTTTTGTGGACTTTATATTTAAGAGCAGGAGGGTCTCTTAAACCCCAAGGTAGCTTGCTAAGGACGAAAACGCCTAATTCCCTGAGATTGACTTATTAACCTAAAATGAGGTATACTTTTTATAATAGGGCAATTGTTTATTGGATTACCTTGTCATTACAAATATAACTCACAAATTTGTCAACGTTGCCCCGTCTGGAACACATCCGACGACAACCATTTTTGGAAGAGGTGATGAGAGGAATATGCATTTAAGGAAGTTTTACTGTTGTCGTGTTCGGTGTTCTTGGGCTTCGGGGAAACTCGTGCTGCTTTTTTCAGTTAAAGGTACCCCTCGGCCGTGGTCGTTTGTGTATGGTGCTGGAGCGCACTTTTACGTCAAAGAACACTAAAATTTATATTCCTTAGTTTACATTCTTCCACCCACAATCCTCAGTATCAAAATATCATCATGCGTGCACAATGCTAATGCACTGTAACAATACTATCGAGTACAGTGGCCGTCAGAAGTGGGAAAGGCCAGCTCTGACATTCGTCATTGTCCTCTAAGCAAGCTGCAATTCTGATATGCCACTATCGCCTTTATCTAAAAACTTGACCTTTTGAATTCTTGTTAACAGGAACCAGTATAGCCCATTCTTAAGAACACTGTTTTTACTTTTTCCGAAGTCAATGAAGTTCAATTTTCCCTTATTTTACTGCGTAATCAGCTTCCAGGGAATTCCCCAAACGTTAGACAAAACTAAGTATCAATTTGATATGAAAGAGTGACAAATCCCGAAATACCCCAAATTTGCTGATTTGCTACGATATACCAGAATAATAGAGTAGGCTGTTCAAATTGCCTAATGTGAGTTCAAGTGAGCTGGTCGAACGTTGTTTGATACAAAAAGAAAATGTTGGCCAATCACACAAAACGTTTCCCATAGTTTAACTTATCGTGCTCCCACACTGTACATGGGTTATTTACAGAAAACGTTCCCGAAAGAAATCGTTAAAGACATACTAATACAAGTCTTACATTCACATTAGATCAATATGTTCAGGTATAGCAAAACTCGAAATTAGCCAAAATATACCAGAATATCAGTGTTTGCCATCCAAATTGTGTTCAAATGAGCTGGTAAGAAATTACAGGAATAATACTAGTAAAGGAAAAAAATGATTTTCTCAATAATGCTCTCACCAGACAGGTCTACCAAACTTCGACCTAGATTAAATCTACATGCACAGATTCCTTTTGTTGAAATATAACAATCAAACAGCTAAGACAAGTGATATTGGTCTTTACTTATCCAAGAATCTAAAATAATAAGCTTTTAAGTAAGAACAGGTAAGCTTTAAAAACAGAATGGTGGTGAGGTCGCCGAGGCGATGGTGCACTTCTTTCAGGCCGAAATTATCAAAATATACCAGAATACCAAAGTGTATGCCATCCATATTGCTTCCTCATTTAAATGGTTGGCCGATACTTAGGCTTCCACCTACCAATTAGATTGGGGCCTCCTGGAGTTCATTCCTGAATTTGGGGTATGTGAAAGGAGTAGAGAATGTGAATAAACCCATGGTATTATAGTTAGCAGTCTACAGAGGCAGGTTAGTTGGGACATAAGTGTGAATGGAGAAAACATGGAGTGAAGTGCATCAGATACCAAGGAGCGGAAATTGCAGCAAATGGAACCATGGAAGCAGAGGTGAGACACAAGATGAGTGAGGGCAAAAGTTATGGGATGACTATGTGGAAGTAGAGGTTACTATCTGGAAGGGCAGAAATGAGTGTTTAAAAGTATAATAGTCCCAGTGGTGTTGTGTAGTTGTGAGGCATATGCTATAGATGAGAATATAAAGAAGGTGAATGGGTTGGAAATAAAACATTTGAGGATAAAATGTGGTGCGAAGAAGGTTGATCGAGTAAATTATGATGGGGTAAGAGAGTGGCATGGTAATGAGAATGATCGAGTGTGCAGAAAAGGTTTGAACATAAGGAGAGAATGAGCGAGAAGATGTTGACAAAGAAGACAAATGTTTCAGAAGTGGAAGGGATAAAGAGGAGTGCTCTAGGCCTAAACATGCAGGTGAATGAAAGGCATGGATGGGATAAAGTGAACTGAATCGATGTGGTATACAAGGGGTGGCATGCTTTCCATGGACTAAACCAGGGCATATGAAGCAGCCAGGAGAAGTGAAGGAAAAGACTGTGGGGCCTGGTTGTGGATAGGGGGCTGTGTTTTCAGTGCATTACACTACTGAAGAATAGATGTGAACAAAACATACCTCACTAATGCAGGAAATGGTGAAAAAGTATGAAAGAAATAATCATAACAATAATTACAGTAAAAAAACAATGATTTACTGATTAATCCAAAAATCCATAGGATGAAAATATGAAAAATCCACCAATACAAAATAAAATCAAGATGTATGCAATAAAGACAATATGGCTATAGCACTGGGAAAGGGTGCCAGACTGACACTTGTTACACAAACATTAGGAATATGATGTTTGGGACTCTCAAATGTCTGTTATAATTTTACCCTAACCCTCCTCATTCCCCAATTAGTAATGAATACTACCTGAAAATAAATGAATCATTTGTCAATCTCAAATTCACCCTTTCATCTCACTGAAGCACAATAGGAGGCAAGAGAAAATAGGGAAAATGTGTAAAACAAATCACTTATGCATATACCTTAATATAATCGACTTTAAAATTTAAAATGCCTCTAAATGCTTTCTGTAAGTAGAACCTTGTACAATGCAAATTTAGCCTTTGAGATAATCACCTCTATGTTTAAGGTAATATATTGTTTTTTTTTCATATTCAAAGTTCCTCTCAACACTTTTAAAGAAACTTTGTTCTGTATAAACAAAGTCTATGGGATAACTGCCTCCATGTTTAAGCTAATGCATTAGCTTACCTCCAAATTTTAAGTTATAAAAGAAAATATATACCATGTATAAAATACATATAAAGTCTACCAATCACAGCTTCCATGTCTGAGCTAATCCTGAAATCCAAGAAAGCACTGCATGTACTAAAATCTGAAAGTTAACTAATATATCTGCTTATACATGGGAGTGATGATCCCATAGACTTTATTTCTACAGTACAAAATTAATTTTAAGAAAACATTACAAGAACTTTAAATGTGTTTATAAACATATATCTATTGAATGCTTGTTGACCATTTTGTAAGAAGGTAGTAGTTGGTAGACAGCCACAAGCCACGAAGGTATATCATCGTTACTACCCACCTGGTTATCCAGAGGGTATGTGACTGCTATGTAGTATGCCAGCACTTTAGTGGTTGTCAAGCTGCACTCCTCTGACTCAGGTAACTGCCTACTTTCTGCCTCATCTACAGGCAGACTGCTGGCATTCTTTCCACAAACATACAATCTCTCTATGTCACAAATATTTTTTTTCCTTACATATTTGCCATTTCCCACATTAGCGAGGTGGTGCTAAGGACAGAGGACTGAGCCTTAGAGGGAATATCTCCTTGGCCCCCTTCTCTGTTCCTTCTTTTGGAAAAGAAAGGGAAGGATTTCCAGTCCCCGCTCCCTCCCCTTTTAGTCGCCTATTATGACACACAGGGAATATGTGGAAAGTATTCTTTCTCTTCTATCCCCAGGGATAAATAACATGCGACTACAAATATTTCACACAACCCATTCTTTGAAATCTAGATATTCTTGTAGTGAGTGCCATGTGCTAGCCCTGTCTTTTGGCAAAATGGTTGGAAGAACGGATGGAAGTAGTAGATAAGAACATTAGACAAGAGCATTAGGTAGAAGCAGTTGTAGGAATATTAGGTGGGAACATTAGGTAGAAGTACTAGGTTGGAAATATAGGCAGGTTGATACATTGGGTAGAGGCAGTTGGTATGAACATTAGGCAGAAACCTCTGGAAGCACTGAGCTAGAGTTGCCCTTTGCCCACGGCCTGTTACGGAAGAGGCACTAAAGGTTGAGATGTGGAACTGGAATTCACCAGTTATGAAGACTCTTCACCATGGCCATACCTCTTAAGAAAGTTTCCAGAGGGAACAGGCATCAGAAATATATATAGATAGACCATTTTGTTACCCCAAAACATCATACATGTACCATAATATAGACTACACACTTCCTTCATTTATAAGTTTGTTATTTTATATATTTTATATTGCTTTGTCGCTGTCTCCCGCGTTAGCGAGGTAGCGCAAGGAAACAAGAAAGAAAGAATGGCCCAACCCACCCACATACACATGTATATACATACACGTCCACACTGGTATATACATACACGTCCACACTGGCAAATATACACACCTATACATCTCAACGTATACATATATACACACACAGACATATAGATATATACACATGTACATCATTCATACTGTCTGCCTTTATTTGTTCCCATCGTAACCTCGCCACACATGAAATAACAACCCCTTCCCCCTCATGTGTGCGAGGTAGCACTAGGAAAAGACAACAAAGGCCCCATTCGTTCACACTCAGTCTCTAGCTGTCATGTAATAATGCACTGAAACCACAGCTCCCTTTCCACATCCAGGCCCCACACAACTTTCCATGGCTTACCCCAGACGCTTCACATGCCCTGGTTCAATCCACTGACAGCACGTCGACCCCGGTATACCACATCATTCCAATTCACTCTATTCCTTGCACGCCTTTCACCCTCCTGCATGTTCAGGCCCCGATCACTCAAAATCTTCTTCACTCCATCTTTCCACCTCTAATTTGGTCTCCCACTTCTCCTTGTTCCCTCCACCTCTGACACATATATCCTCTTTGTCAATCTTTCCTCACTCATTCTCTCCATGTAACCAAACCACTTCAAAACACCCTCTTCTGCTCTCTCAACCACACTCTTTTTATTACCACACATCTCTCTTACCCTGTCATTACTTACTCGATCAAACCATCTGATATCACATATTGTCCTCAAACATCTCATTTTCAGCACATCCATCCTCCTGCGCACAACTCTATCCATAGCCCATGCCTTGCAACCATGCAACATTGTTGGAACCACTATTCCTTCAAACATACCCATTTTTGCTTTCCGAGATAATGTTCTCGACTTCCACACATTCTTCAAGGCTCCCAGAATTTTCGCCCCCTCCCCCACCCTATGATTCACTTCTGCTTCCATGGTTCCATCTGCTGCCAAATCCACTCCCATATATCTAAAACACTTCACTTCCTCCAGTTTTTCTCCATTCAAACTTACTTCCCAATTGACTTGACCCTCAACCCTACTGTACCTAATAAACTTGCTCTTATTCACATAAGTTTGCATCTAATGGTATTTAATGTTATTCAAAACGTTCACATTGGGTGGGATAAAGCAGTTCTTTTAGAAGTGTGTACCAACTTGGATGGGCTTGATGCAGGTGTAACACTGAACTGCAATTTGGGGACGAGGGATCTCTGATGGCAGTAGGTGACAATGCTAGGGATGGTGCAGGTGCTGGTAGTCCTTAATTTTATCATTTTCTCCAGTGTAATAATAGAAATAATATATCAAAGTAATTGTATTGTCTTCAAAGTTTAATATACAACATGATCTGATCAGTTTGCCATCTTAGGGGAAATATTTCTATCCACTAGCAGGGTAATCCAGATATATGTACAAATTCACATTTGGTATTTGTAAGTTTAATTCATGGCACAAACGGTTTCTCCCAGCTAACAGAAACAATCTTGTTGATTGGCCCTTTGCAATGCAAGTTAAAAAACATATAGTTTTTATATGTAACTAACTTATGGTCCAACAGTTTAAACACAACAGTGAACCAAGCAAAGTCCAAGAAAAATCAGTAACATCATTAGGTCGTTTCTCAATTATAAGATGTTAAAGTTGAATTATTGAGGTTGAACTGAAGGTCCATCTAGTTTGTTGCTTAAAACAATGTACACTTTTTTTTTTTATCAAAACCTTTTGTTTTGATGGATCCAGATGTGGTCAACATGTAGTTAGCCAAGCTAATCTGGCATGATCAATAGATTCAAATCAACTTTACTCGTGATCAGTGAGCATTTGGTTAAAGATCATGAAAGAGATGACTTTGTCACATGAAGTGTACTGCCTTTTGTCAAGAAAGGTTATGGTCACTATCAAGAACAGAGAAAAATCTGTGAAATACAAGAATATCTGTTTGGCAAAGTCTTGTTGGTTATTCATACCTTCAAGTGCACGATGAGGCTCTGCTTGAGAGTCACTTTTAAATACAGAAATAACTTGTATTCAGATAATTATAGAAAAAATTATAAATGGAATAAAAAGGATACAGTGAATGGAACTCTAAAATTATAAAAGGTCTTGTCTAGATAATGAATATGCAAAGAAGTCACCTAAGGCAGTCAGTATTCGTCTCACATTAGGACTAAACCTTTATCTATTCTCATTCTTGCTCTGTATTTCCATTGTGCTCAGAATCTGCATAACATCACTGATATAATGAGTGACGTTTGTTATTTTGATGTTTTTTTTGCAGATGACCTTCATGTAAATCCAATTCACAATGTAGATATGTTGCACAAGAAAAATGAATGAACAGAAAATTAACAATAGTCTTGAGGCTGTTTACAGGTCATGTTAAGCTATTAGCTGCAAACTATTGTTGTAGTCACTATTTGGGAGGTTGCAGACTGTGAACCCAACAGACATCAAAGATTCTCATTAGTTTGCAGGAGAGCCAACCCTGGATAGTAAAAGCAATATGAACAGAGATTCTTTAATGATGATTTTTAACCTTTCAGCCCTAAGTATAAAAGTCTTATCCTTCTCTGACACTACTCCTCTGGCACCACACTGACTGTGTACCGTTGACCATTGCGAATCACTATCATGACAAGGTCTCCCTTCCCTTCGAGAAACTTGTATACATCACGGGATGAGTGTATTTCAAAGTTATTAATGTGGGTTACTATGTCTCCTGGCTGCAACCCTGATCTGCAAAACAGTGAATTTTCTTTGACAGTTTACATGATTAGTGAAGCTGTTACTAAATTTTGATACAGCAAAAACATTACATCGTAAACTGCATGTTAACTACTCATGCCCTCATATAAAATGTTCTCATATAGTGTATGGGTGAAAAAAATGAAACATGGCTTGAAACTTTATGGCATCTTTCTGAGCCAAGGCAGGTACGGGCGAGGACCTTTCAGCTCATAACCATCATTTTGGTTTCAATTACACAAAACATTTTAAGGACAACAATCACAAACAAGTACAATAGTCCCATGAACACAAACTGAAAGTCTGACTTTAGCATCTGACACATGGCAATGTCACCAAACATTCGTCACATTCCCAAACACTACTATAAATTAAAAAGATAAAAATCTAAAGCCTTCTTTGCTTAGCAAGTAAGAAAACAAACTCATTCATGTGAAATGAGCAAAAGGAAGTGGCATGATTGCATTTAATTTCTGTTATAAAGACAAAAAATATGGTTCTGAAGGATGAAAAATCATATCTCTACCATAGGAAGGGCCCAATGAACTGAGAGAATGTCTGCTTAGCAGAGGATTAAAACACTTTTTTTACACCAAGATGAAGTGTTTCCCCTTGAACACTAAAAATAGGAGAGAGTGGAGGTGAGAGCTGAAAACGAATGTGAGAGAACCTTAGGAAAATGAAGTCAACAGAGATAAGGGAATGTGTGGTGGAGATCCTAACTGAACATCCTGATAGTATCAGTTAATTCAGTCATTTTCCTAAAATACATAACTTTGGTTTTCCCACTGCATCCCTCTGAAATATTTCAGAGATTTTTCCATTCTACATGCATGGAGGTGTAATATTTCATGTAGAGAATAACAGTTTAGAGGTTAGAATAAAAGCCTAAAACAGTATATTTCAAAAGTATAGTTTTCCTGCTTCAGTCTAAGGCAGGGGCTGTAACAATGGGATGCATAACTTACCAAAACACCAAAGCCCTGGGAACCTTATGTAAGTGGATGCCACACATCTGTTGGGGAGAAAGAATTCTACCTTTATATTCCCTGCATGTCACAGGAAGCAACTAAGAAGAGTGGGAGCAAAGGACTGGAAACCCCACCTTGTATTTCAATTCCTAAAAGATGGAACAGAGGATGGAGCCAAGAGAGGAGTGCTCATCCTCCTCAAAGGCTCAGGCTGGGGTGTCTGCATGAGTGTGGATGTAACCAAGATGAGAAGAAATGAGAGATAGGTAGTATGTTTAACAAAAGGACCCTGGATGTGCTGGCTTTGAATGAAACAAAACTCAAGGGTAAAAAGGAAGAATGATTTGGGAATGTCTTTAAAGTCACAGCTTGGTGTGAGGGCAAAAACTATTGAAGGAGTAGCACTGCTGCTGAAGATGGAGTTGTGGAAGAGTGTGAAAAACAAGTGTAAGGAAGCGAGCTCCAGGATGATGTAGATAAAAACGAAAGTGGACTGCAAGAGACTGGTGATGCTTGCTTAGCTTAGGAGGGCTTTGTCTACACAGAAAACTTTGTTACCTTGAATGTATGTATGTATGCCATTGCAAGTATGATCATGGGAATGCTTCTTTTTAATGTTTTGTCTAATCAAAACCTTGAGATGTGTTACAAGCTGAACTATTCTTAATTCACTCTCTGGCCCAAAATGTTTGAGGGTGGAATTTTCAATTATACATGTGGCAGTGAAATTCTTCAAAAACTGACTTCCACATCATTTGTACAAGACTACCATACTTACTGATAAGCTGGAGACCCGACAACAACTCTCCAGATAAATATTCCATGGGTAACATCTGAGGGAATATTTTGTGGGGCAGTACCTCGGGCTTGAAGTTCAAGTAGGATTGACTGTGTAAGAGTTAACATTGTCACACCAAGGTATCGCCTGCGATCAGTAGAGACAGAATCTGGATACTTGGCTGCAAAGAGAGGAATCGGTAACCAGTTACCACATTATACTACATCCCCATATTGTGATGATATATATGGGATTTGCACTTTTGTTTAAAAAACAATGAACCAATGTCTGTCCAGTCATCAACAAAATACCATTCCCTATTCAAGATTTAGAGTAATGAAACCCAGAAAACACTTCATGATGCTTTAGCTGTAAAAAATATCTTATGATTCAATTGCAGGTCAAAAATATATCAAATGCCCTTTAGACAGACCACTGTAAATTCTGAACACTATATTAGTAATGAAACTAGTACAGCTGCTGCTCTTAACATCAATCAGTCAGTTGTTTGACATCCACTCCCACCATATAAAAGCATGTTCAAAACAGTCTTCAACAACTTAGTTAAAGTCTATTCCACAGTCCTATGTACTTCCTACCCTTTCACATAGATTCCTTCATTTGAACATTCTGTCTTCTTTCTGAGCTCTCCTTATACAATACTTAGACCATGGTTGCTCATTTGTTTATGGATGGGGTTGTGAGGGAGGTAAATGCAAGAATCTTGGAGGGAGGGGTGACTTTGCAGTCTGTGGATGGAAAGGCCTTAGAAGTGAGTCACTTGTTTGCAGATGATAAAGCAGTGGTAGGAGATTTGAGTGAGAAAATACAGAAGCTGGTTACTGAGCTTGGAAGTGTGTGAAAAAGAAGGTTGAGAGTGAATGTGAATAAAGCAAAGGTATTAGGTTAAGCAGGGTTGAGGGAAAGGTTAGTTGGGGTGAGTTTGAATGGAGTAAAAGTCAAGTGTTTTAGATATCTGGCAGTAGACAAGGCAACGAACGGAATCATGGAAAAGGAAGTGAGTCATGGGGTGGAGGAGGGGGCAAAGGTTCTGGGAGCGCTGCAGAATATGTGGAGAGAACATTATCTGGGAGGGCAAAAATGGTTATGTTTGAAGGAATAGTAGTCCAAGAATATCTTATGGACATGTGGCATGGGTTATAGATAAGGCTGTGCTGAGGATGATGGACATATTGGCAATGAAATGTTTTAGGACAACATGTGGTGTGACATGGATTGATCGAGTAAGGAATGAAAGGGTAAGAGTAGTGGGGTAATAAAAAAAAAAAAAGTGAGGTTGAGAGAGCAGAAGAGGTTGTGCTCAGATGGCTTGGACATATGGAGAGGGTGAGTAAGGAAAGGCTGGCAAAGAAGATATATGTGTCAGAAGTGGAGGGAACAAAAAGAATGGAGAAATCAAACTGAACATGCAGGAGGGTGAAAGGTGTGCATGGAATAGAGTGAATTGGAACAATGTGGTATACTGGGGTCAATGTGCCACCAATGGACTGAACCAGGGAACATGAAGCATCCAGGATAAACCATGGAAAGGTTCGTGGGGCTTTGGTGTGGAAAGGGAGCTGTGATTTTGGTGCATCACACAAGACAGCTAGAGAATGGATGTGAGTGTAAGCAGCCTTTCTTCGTACGTTCCTGGAGCTACCTCACTAACGCAGGAAATGGCGATCGAGTGTGAAAATATTCTTTCTCTTCTTGGAATAAGTGGAAGGAGAAAACATCATCTCAGATAGCAAATATGGGTATGTTTGAAAGAATAGTAGTTCCAACAATATTATATGGCTGCGAGGTATGTACGGAGGAGGGTGGATGTGTTGGAAATGCAATGTTTGAGGACAATGTGTCGTGTAAGGTGGTTTGATCAAGTAAGTAATGAAGGGGCAAAAGACGTGTGGTAATAAAAAGAGCGTGGTTGAGAGAGTTGAAGAGGGAGCGTTAAAATGGTTTGGACATATAGAGAGAATAAGTGAGGAAAGGTTGACAAAGAGGATATATGTGTCAGATTTGGAGGGAACAAGGAGAAGCAGGGGAACAAATTGGAGGGGGAAGGATGGAATGAAAAAGATTGTGAGTGATGAAGGCCTGAACATGCAGGAGGGTGAGAGGTGTGAAAGGAACAGAGTGAATTGGAATGATGTGGTATTCCAGGGTAGACATACAGTCAATGGACTGATCCAGGGCATGTGAAACGTTTGGGGTAAACCATGGAAAGGTCTGTGGGGCCTGTAGGTGGACAGGGAGCTGTGGTTTTGGTGCATTACACATGACAGCTAGAGACTGAGTGTTAATGAATGTGGCCTTTTTTGCTTGTTTTCCTGGTGTTACCTCACTGAAGCAGGGGGTAATGATGCTGTTTTCTGTGGGGTGGGGTAGCACCAGGTATGGATGTGTATATATGTATATGTCTGTGTAAGTGTATGTATATGGGCATGTGTTGATTTTTATTCATTCTATTATATTCATTATACTTAATAGCTGTTTCCTGCATCAGCAAGGTAGTGCCTGGAAACAGACGAATAATGGCCCATCCACTCATATACATATATATGCACATAAACGTCCATTTCCGCACATATATAAACATATACATATCAACATATACATACATATACATATCAACACATTATCATTATTAAACTTAATCACTGTTATCCCCATCAGCGAGGTAGTGCCAGGAAACAGATGAAGAATGGCCCATCCACTCATATACATATATATATATATATATATATTTTTTTTTCTTTTTCTTTTTGCTTTGTCGCTGTCTCCCGCGTTTGCGAGGTAGCGCAAGGAAACAGACGAAAGAAATGGCCCAACCCACCCCCATACACATGCCTTGATTTAATCCACTGACAGCACGTCAATCCCGGTATACCACATCGCTCCAATTCATTCTATTCTTTGCCCTCCTTTCACCCTCCTGCATGTTCAGGCCCCGATCACACAAAATCTTTTTCACTCCATCTTTCCACCTCCAATTTGGTCTCCCTCTTCTCCTCGTTCCCTCCACCACCGACACATATATCCTCTTGGTCAATCTTTCCTCACTCATTCTCTCCATGTGACCAAACCATTTCAAAACACCCTCTTCTGCTCTCTCAACCACGCTCTTTTTATTTCCACACATCTCTCTTACCCTTACGTTACTTACTCGATCAAACCACCTCACACCACACATTGTCCTCAAACATCTCATTTCCAGCACATCCATCCTCCTGCGCACAACTCTATCCATAGTCCACGCCTCGCAACCATACAACATTGTTGGAACCACTATTCCTTCAAACATACCCATTTTTGCTTTCCGAGATAATGTTCTCGACTTCCACACATTCTTCAAGGCTCCCAGAATTTTCGCCCCCTCCCCCACCCTATGATCCACTTCCGCTTCCATGGTTCCATCCGCTGCCAGATCCACTCCCAGATATCTAAAACACTTCACTTCCTCCAGTTTTTCTCCATTCAAACTCACCTCCCAATTGACTTGACCCTCAACCCTACTGTACCTTATAACCTTGCTCTTATTCAAATTTACTCTTAACTTTCTTCTTTCACACACTTTATCAAACTCAGTCACCAGCTTCTGCAGTTTCTCACATGAATCAGCCACCAGCGCTGTATCATCAGCGAACAACAACTGACTCACTTCCCAAGCTCTCTCATCCCCAACAGGGATGAGAGAGCTTGGGAAGTGAGTCAATTGTTGTTCGCTGATGATACAGCGCTGGTGGCTGATTCATGTGAGAAACTGCAGAAGCTGGTGACTGAGTTTGGTAAAGTGTGTGGAAGAAGAAAGTTGAGAGTAAATGTGAATAAGAGCAAGGTTATTAGGTACAGTAGGGGTGAGGGTCAAGTCAATTGGGAGGTGAGTTTGAATGGAGAAAAACTGGAGGAAGTGAAGTGTTTTAGATATCTGGGAGTGGATCTGTCAGCGGATGGAACCATGGAAGCGGAAGTGGATCATAGGGTGGGGGAGGGGGCGAAAATTTTGGGAGCCTTGAAAAATGTGTGGAAGTCGAGAACATTATCTCGGAAAGCAAAAATGGGTATGTTTGAGGGAATAGTGGTTCCAACAATGCTGTATGGTTGCGAGGCGTGGGCTATGGATAGAGATGTGCGCAGGAGGATGGATGTGCTGGAAATGAGATGTTTGAGGACAATGTGTGGTGTGAGGTGGTTTGATCGAGTAAGTAACGTAAGGGTAAGAGAGATGTGTGGAAATAAAAAGAGCGTGGTCGAGAGAGCAGAAGAGGGTGTTTTGAAATGGTTTGGGCACATGGAGAGAATGAGTGAGGAGAGATTGACCAAGAGGATATATGTGTCGGAGGTGGAGGGAACGAGGAGAAGAGGGAGACCAAATTGGAGGTGGAAGGATGGAGTGAAAAAGATTTTGTGTGATCGGGGCCTGAACATGCAGGAGGGTGAAAGGAGGGCAAGAAATAGAGTGAATTGGAGTCATGTGGTATACAGGGGTTGACGTGCTGTCAGTGGATTGAAGCAAGGCATGTGAAGCGTCTGGGGTAAACCATGGAAAGCTGTGTAGGTATGTATATTTGCGTGTCTGGACGTGTGTATGTACATGTGTATGGGGGGGGGGGGTTGGGCCATTTCTTTCGTCTGTTTCCTTGCGCTACCTCGCAAACGCGGGAGACAGCGACAAAGTATAAAAAAAAAAAAAAAAAAAAAATATATATATATATATATATACATAAACAGCCATACATGCACATATACATACGTATACATATCAACATATACATACATATACACAGACATATACATATATACACATGTACATATTCATACTTGCTTGCCTTCATCCATTCCTGTAGTTAACCTGCCACACAGGAAATAGCATCTCTACCCCCCAATTCAGCGAGGTAGTGCCAGGAAAACAGACAAAAAAGGCCACATTCGTTCACACTCAGTCTCTGGCTATCACTTGTAATGCACTGAAACCACAATTCCCTATCCACATTCAGACCCCACAGACCTTTCCATGGTTTACCCCAGATGCTTCACATGCCCTGGCTCAGTCCATTGACAGCCCGTCGACCCTGGTATACCACATCATTCCAATTCACTCTATTCTTTGCATGCCTCTCACCCTCCTGTATGTTCAGGCCCCAATCGCTCAAAAATTTTTTCACTCCATTCTTTCACCTCTAATTTGGTCTCTTGCTTCTCCTTGTTCCCTTCACCTCTGACACATATATCCTCTTTGTCAATCTTTTCTCACTCATTCTCTTCATATGTCCAAACCATTTCAACACACCATCTTCTGTTCTCTAAACCACACTATTTTTATTACCACATATCTCTTTTACCCTTTCATTATTTACTCGATCAAACCAACTCATACCACATATCATCTTCAAACATTTCATTTCCAACACTTCCACCCTCCTCCATACAACCCTATCTATAGCACATGCCTTGCAATAATATAACATTGTTGGAACTACTATTCCTTCAAACATACCCATTTTTGCTCTCCAAGATAAAATTCTCTCCTTCCACACATTCTTCATCATTCCCAGAACCTTCACCCCTCCCCAACCTGTGATTCACTTCCACTTCCATGGTTCCTTCTGCTGCTAAGTCCACTCCCAGATATCTAAAACACTTCACTTCCTCCAATTTTTCTCTATTCAAACTTACATCCTAATTAACTTGTCCATTGATTGCACACCACCCTCCTCCATACAACCCTATCTATAGTCCATGCCTCGCAACCATATAACAATGTTAGAACTATTATTCCTTCAAACAGATCCATTTTTGCTCTCCAAGATAACATTCTCTCCTTCCACACATTCTTCATTGCTCCCAGAAGCTTCACCTCCTCACCCACCCTGTGACTCACTTCCATGGTTCTATTCACTACCAAGTCCACTCCCGGATATCTAAAACACTTCACTTCCTCCAAACTTTCTCCATTCAAACTTACATCCCAATTAACTTGTCGCTAAACCCTGCTGAACCTAATATCCTTGCTCTTATTCACATACTTGATGTCATTTCCCACATTGGAAAGGTGGTGCCAGGAACACAAAGGAAAATGCCACATTCATTCACATCTATTCTGTAGCTGTCATATGTAATGCACAGCCTGCTATCCACATCTAGGCCCCACATATCTTTCCATGGTTTCCTCAGGCTGGTCCATATGCCCTGGTTCATTCTACAGATAGCAGGCTGCTCCCTGTATATGTGTGTGCTTGTGTGTGTGTGAATTCACTCAAGAGCATTAAAACATTAAACATACTTACCAAGCTCAACTTTTTTCTTTTCTGCCCTCTTTATAAAATCAATGGCATAGTCACTTGGAATAGCAAAAGAAATGCCAGATGTTACTGTCATAGAGTTGATGCCAATAACTTCACCCTCCATGTTGATGAGTGGTCCGCCTGAGTTACCAAACTACATTAAAAAAAGAAAAAAATCAACTATATATTTTTTTCATATTATTATACATGATCTCCATTTCCTATGTCAGCAAGGTAGCACCAGGAAACAGACGAAGGAAGGCATCCACTCATGTATACACAACCAGGAAACAGACGAAGAAAGACCCATCCACTCATATACACATACATATACATACACAGCCATACATATACATAATACATATCAACCGATACATACGCATACACAGCCATATACATATACATACACAAGTACATATTCATACTCACTTGCCTTCATCCATTCCCGGTGCTACCCCCATCTCACGGGAAATAGCGTCACCAACCCCTGCGTCAGTGAGGTACCACCAAGACAACAGACAAAAAGGCCACATTCGTTCACACTCAGTCTCTAGCTGTCATGTGTAATGCACTAAAACCACAGCACCCTATCAACATCCAGGCCCCACAGACCTTTCTATGGTTCACCCCAGATGTTTCACATGCCCTGGTTCAGTCCACTGACTGCATGTCAACCCTGGTGCACCACGTCATTCTAATTCACTCTATTCCTTGCACACCTCTTACTCTTCTGCATGTTCAGTCCCTGATCACTCAAAATCTTTTTCACTCCATCCTTCCACCTCCAATTTGGTCTCCCGCTTCTTGTTCCCCCAACTCTGACACATATATCCTCTTTGTCAACCTTTCCTCACTCATTCTCTCCATATGTCCAAACCATTTCAACACAACCTTTTCTACTCTCTGAACCATACTCTTCTTATCACCATGCATCTCTTTTACCCTTATATTACTTACTCGATCACACCATGTCACACCATATAGTGTCCTCACACATTTCATTTCCAACACATCTACCCTCCTCTGTACAATGCTATCTATAGCACATGCCTCGCAACCATATGATATTGCTGGAACTACTATTCCTTCAAACATACCCAATTTTGCTCTCTGTGATAACGCTCTCTCTTTCCACACATTCTTCATCGCTTCCAGAACCTTCACTTCCTCCCCCACCCTATGCCTTTGTACAATGGCACTATAAATGCATTCTGCCAAATTCTCAGGCACTTCACCATGATCCATACATACAATTAATATCCTTACCAATCAGGCACTTTACCATGATCCATACATACAAAGAATATCCTCACCAACCTATTAACAACAGAGTCACCCCTTTCTTAATAAATTCAACTGCAATACCAACCTAACCTGCCACTTTGCTGGATTTCATCTTATGCAAGGCTTTCACCACCTCTTCTCTCTTCACCAAACCACTCTCCTGGACTCACTTCGCACACCACCCCAACCAAAACAACCTACATCTGCCACTCTATCATCAAACACATTCAACAAACCTTTAAAATACTCACTCTATCTCCTCCTCACTTCATCACTCACTTCTCCCCATTGCCCCCTTCACTGATGCTCCCACCTGTTCTCTCATCTTACATTATTTAGCTCCTTCCAAAGCATCTTTTTATGCTCCCTAAAGTTTAATGGTACTCTCTCGCCCCTACTCTCATTCACCTTCTTTTTCAACCCTTGCACCTCTCAACCTCCGGCTACTTTCTCTAATACATTTCCCAGTCACTTGCACACCTTCCTTGCAAGCATCGTCCAAACGTCTCTCTTTCGCTAACAACTTTACTTCTTCATCCCACCACTCACTACCTTTTCTAATCTGCCGACCTCCCACCTTTCTCATGCCACATGCATCTCTTGCACATGCCATCACTGTTTCCCTGAATACATCCCATTCCTCACCCACTCCCTTCATGTCATTTGCTCTCACCTTTTGCCTTTCTACACTCAATCTCTCCTGGTACTTCCTCACACTAAGTCTCCTTTCCAAGCTCACTCACTCTCATCACAAATGAAGAAATGTTCTCATTTGTTCACATCCATTCTCTACCTCTCTCACGTAATGACTAGTGCACTGAAACCAAAGCCTCCTATTCACGACAAAGCACCCATACACCTTTCCGTGCATTTCCCTGGCTTCTTCACATGCCCTGATTCAGTCCATTGATAGTACATCAACACCTGTATACCAAATCCAATTCACTAACCCATGCAAGCCTTTCACCTCCCTACATGTTCAGACTCCAAGCACTCAGATTTTTCTCTTTGCATCCTTCCATCTCCAATTTGGTTTCCCCCTTCACAGTCCCCTCCACTTTTGACATATATCCTCTCTGTCAACCTCTTCTCACTCACTCTCTCCATATGTCCAAACCATTACAGCACACACACTTCAGCTCTGTCAACTATATTCATCTTATTACGATATCTCCCTCTCACCCTATCATTACTTAATCAATCCTCCTCACATCACATTTTGTCCTTAAACATTTCCTTTCCTACAACTCATGCTTTGCATCCATATAACTTTCATGGAACTACTAAAGCTTCAAACATATCCATTTCACCTCAAGAGACTGCAAACTCCTTACATTCCCCAGTGCTCCCACAACCTATGTCCCCTCATCCACCCCATGACTCACCTCCGCTTCAATGGTTCCATTCACTTCCATGTCCACTACCATGTATCTAAAACATCCCATTTCCTCCAAGTTTTCTCTTTTCAAACTCACACACTAACTAACCTGTCTCTCTGCACTGCTAAACCTAATAACCTTTTTTTTTTATTCACGTTTACTATTTAACATCCTCCTTTCACACTCTCACCAACATTCAGATACCAACTCTTGCATTTTCCTATAGAGAAAATGAACTTTCCCATCCATATACTCTTTAAATGCACCTAATAGTTTAGCCCTGTATTCCCCCTTATGATTCACTGCAGCCCCCATGGTTCCATCTGCCGCCATGTCCATTCCCAGAATCCTACAGCACTCCATTTCCTCCATGTCCTCCCCATTTAAACTTTCAATCACATCATCCTGTATAAACCCCTGCTACACTTTATTACATTAATTTCATTCTGGAGACTGCCATCTAAGTTATGTCATCTACAAACAGCAACAGACTCAGATTCTATGACTTTCCCATTCTTCACATACTATCCACTCATCCCTTGCTCCAATATCATTGGGTCACAAAGCTAACTAATACACCAGGAAAGCTCAAAACCTGTGTGTGTCAACATCGAAAGCAGTATATGAATGAATCATTAAGAGAGACAAACTACTCACAGTAATGGTTGCATCAGTCTGTATGTACTGTATATCTTTTCCTCTTAAGCCAAGTTCTTTACTGGCACGACCAACAGAAGATACTACTCCTGCAGTAATAGTATTAGATAGTGAAAGAGGTGATCCCAAAGCTGCAACAAATTCTCCAGGTCTCAGGTCACCAGACTTTCCAAGGGTTACTGGGCTAAGACTTTCCTGTATATAAAAAAAGAAAATTGATTAGAAAAACGAGTTTATATTTTTCCTCTAACATATACAAATCAAGGAACTTTCTTAACCAAATATTTCTATCCCACTATTTCTAACTCTGCACATTAGTTTGATAAAATTCATACAGTTACTTGGTGACACACAAATCCTCAATTAAAGGTGAATAAGTCAGAAACCAAAACCTTTAAGACTAGTATAAGCACTTCTTAAGTTTGCACCACATGCACCCCTCTGACCTGACTTATAAGACTTAAGTCTCCATTCACACCATACATTATGCTTTCCCTGTCATCTTCTGAGATACTTTTACCTCTAAACAATTCACTCACATCAGTTCATTTCTTTTACACTCCATCTCTTCTCCCTGTACTTTGAAGAACACTATCACAGATGTTTATCAGTCTATCATCTGCTACAAGGCCATACTTTTACTGAAGGGCTTCTGTTTCTGTCTTCCTAATGGCTACTTTACATTGCATACCTCCCTACATTCCTAGTTCTTGCTATGTAATGCAATCTATCAATCTTTACTACTCCTGTCTTTAACCTATCTGGAGCCTACATTGGGTCAACAACTTGTTACAAACTTCTTGTACACTCAACACTTGAAGTTTACTGATTCACCAGAACTCTCAGAGCATCTCCATTTTTCTTTCCTCCCTTCACACTTTACCTTTTCCCCCCTGTTCTTTTAACTAAACTATCACAGATCTTCATCAATCCATCATTCGCTACATGGCCATACTTTTACTGAAAGACTTCTGTTTATGTCTTCCTGATGGCTAATTCATATCACATACCTCCCAAAATTCAATATTCAACCTACCTACATTCCTAGTTCTTACTAAATAATACAATCTATTCACCTATACTGCTCCTATCTGTAAGGTATCTGAAGCCTGAGTTGGGTCAAGCACTCATTACATAAACTTCATTCATGGCTCACATGATGAACTGGCCCTGGCAAAAAATCAATCTCAAAAGCAATCTTATTCTTTGGTAAATTTTTCCTGGAAAAGCTGCCAAGCTAAAAGAATTTTTCTTAATATTTGAAAGATAAGTTACAAATGTTAAAGTAGAGAAATGAAAATGCTACATCTAATACTCACACATTTGATTCTGATGAGAGCTAAATCTGAGAGAGCATCAATGTCCTCTACAACACCTTCATATTCTGAGCCATTTTGTAACCTCACCTGTAAGATTAAGATATGAAATTATTCCATTTCTTTCAGGAGAAGTGTCCCATGCACAATGAGAAATCTCTTGGATATTTAACAGATAAAGACATTCTACCACCCCTCTCTAATTCATGGGGTATTGCCAAATTAACTTACCTATTGCAAATTCAGATAAAACCCACCTTCAACCATTCAAGAGTTTGACATCATTGAACCACTAACTCCAGGGCAATGATCCACTTAGCAACTTAGAATTCATGGACTGTGTGCATTAACCCAAAAGCAGTCATTATAAGTAAAGAGACATCTATTTTGAAAAGGGAAAAGGCAGGATGCATAACAGAAAAACTGCTTACAGGACACAACTCAGAGGGAATGGTTTTCATACCTACATGAAGGAGGAGAGTCTTAAAAAAAAAAAGGTATAAATACATCTAAAAGCAGAGACAAATACCCTCTCAAGGTAATCCCAAGACACAACAGAAACCAACATTTCTAAAGAAAGAATAGCTATACAGGGTAGATCCACAGTGTGAACTAAGAAACAGTCTGAGGAGGGCATCGCTGACCATGATGCATTTACAGGGTTGAGTCTGAATAGATTCAAATCCTGGCTGCTGCAACTAGTGCACAGCCAGTCTAGTCATCAATTCTACCTAGGGGCTAGTCAATATACTGGGTACCTGGCCTAGGCTTGTGTATGAATATCCTTTTCTTTCTTCTTTCATGCCTGTTTGCTGTTTCCCATGTTAGTGAGGTAGCACCTGGATCAGATGAAGAAATGTCCTCATTCACTGATATTTACTCTCTAATTGTCATGTGTAAGACATCCAAAACTAGGCCCCACAGAACTTTCTGTTCATTGCCCCAGCTGCTTCATATACCTTAGTTCAGTCCACTGACAGCAAGTCACCTTGTATACCACATCACTCCAATTAACTCTATCCCACGTACATATTTCACCCTCCTGCATGTTCAGCCCTAAAGTGCTTAAAATCTAATGTGCTCCATCCTTACATCAACAATTTGGTCTCCCCTTTCTCCTTGTCCCCCCTAAATGTGATATATATATCCTTTCTGTCAACCTTTTCTCACTCATTCTCTCCACATGTCCAAACCATTTAATACACCCTCTTCAGCTCTCTGTCAACATCCTTCTTATTGACCCACCTCTCTTTTACCCTATCATCACTTATTTGATTAACAATCATCACACCACAAATTGTCCACAAACATTTCAGATCCAACACATTTATCGTTTTGAATACATTCTCATCTATGGCTTATGCTCTGCATCCACAAAACATCTTTGGCACTACTGTATTTTCAAACATACCCATCTTTGCCCTTCCAAACAGCTAACTCTCCACATGTTCCTAAATAATCCTTGGACTTTCTATCCCTCACATACTCTGTGACTCACCTCTGCCTCCATGGTTCCATTCACTGTCATGTCCACTCCTAGGTAACTAAAGCACTTCCCTTCCTCAAGTTTTCCTCAGTCAAATGAACACCCCAAATAACCTTTTCTTTGCATTGCTAACCTAATAACCTTGCTTTAATACGCATCTATTTTAAACTTTGTCTCACACATTCTCCCAAACTCAGACACCAACAAGCACTTTCATGAATGAATTCACTTTATCGTGGATACAGAAGTACCCATATATGTGTTTTGTCACTGATGTGTTTGTATAGTTGAGATCTGCGAGTATAAGCTGCTGGAGTGTGGGGTAAGGGTAAATTTTATATTTCCATTTGAATGTTGATGGTGAGTTACAGAGTAGTTCAGATGGGAAGCCTACTTTTGTTGTAAAAAAAAAAAAAAAAAAAAAAAAAAAAAAAAAAGACTGGGATTGTACAAGGATCATTGTTTCACTGTGCCAGTGTGAAGTGTTTTGTGGTTGCTAAGCAGCCTGTATTTGATCTTAGTGTTTTGCTTTGTGTGGTTTACAGCTCTGTTATATTTGCTTTTGACTGGGTGAATGACCAAGGAGGAAAGGCATAATTTAGTTGGAAGCAGATGAATTGACCACAGAGGATACTACAATATTCTCTTTCATCCAAACTTGTATAAAATCTGGTTCTGAGGGAATCTAGGTTGCTGCCTTTATGTCAATCCTTGTGGTTTGAAAAGTGAATGTCCAGTGATCATTGTATATGATCCCCACAATAGTTGGAGTTTTGCTGAGAGGGAATATGATTTCCCTTCATATTACTGTATACTGCCATTTTGCAGAACATGATTTCCCTTCATATTACTGTATATTGCCATTATGGAGAGCATGATTTACCTTCATATAACTGTATATATCATTAGTTCGAAGTAACAGTGACATCAATCAATGAAGATGACATTTCATTACTTTGCAAGAAAGAGAACAGCAAAAGAAAAAGGTATGCTCATTGCTACTTATCTATTTCATCTTTTCACCATCCTCACCTGTACAACATGACTATTTACTCACATATCAAACCTGGTTAACATTAAAAAGAAAAGTGCACATGTTTATCTTTACTCTCTTACCATTACAATGCTTGACCTTGGCCTGTTGGTAACAACATGAGCATTGGTAAGAATCAAACCATCTTCAGATACAATAAATCCAGACCCATTCGATACAGACTGATTTCGCTTCCCAGTATACCTCCTGCAATAAAAGTTATGTATATAATTTCATGAAGAGATACAAATGACAGAACATAACATATTCCCCTGAAACATTTTTCAATTAAGTTTTATTTCTATACCAGCAAAAGTACATGATTTTGCTTGAGATGAAATCAGCATCTAAATCTTTCCTAATTCTATATTCAACATTTCTCTATCAATGAAATATCTTCTTACAACAATTTACAAATACCTGAGATCCCTTAATAAACATACAAAGTTTCAAGTCCCTAGCTGTTATGGTTATGAACACACACACACACACACACACACACAGCTGAGTGGACCCAGAGAAGAGCTGTCCAATCTTGAGGGATATTCTCAAGATTCTGAAATGTCTGCAGTTCATAAAACCTCTTATGTACAAGGGGGGTTGGGGAATGTAAAGGGACCCCTAATTTAGTGGGACAGGGCCTGGAAATTTTGAAACAGAAGTGCCTAAAGGATTGAGTGAACCTGTAGACAGAATAAACTTTACGGTCCTGAGATAGAATAATCAGCAAAATTTATGGTCTGGTTGATGAAAAGTTTAGAAAAGTGCAAAGCATACAGAAGCACAGAGGTCAAGGAATCAAAAACTGACACAACTGACTATAAAGTGGGTGACACCTAAATTAGAAAGACAAGAAAACCAGGCGGATAATAATCATAGCTATCTGACTTTTTTGGACTACATGAAAAGCATGCACTAGATACAGAGGAAAGGGGCAAGAAAGAAAAAATGCTTATCAAAAGATTGCTGCAGGCTATAGAATTACCAGATGCAATTCCCATGATAAAAAAAAAGGTGGCAGCAGTTACACTCAAGACATAGGGGGACAACCAATCATGAATTTGGAGTCATCTAGCCAAGCAATACTTATGCAGGTCAAGCAACTTAAAAGCCAGTGGGGTATTCATAAAGCATAATAGATTGAAAGAAGAGAGGGAGGAAAGCAAATAATACAACATGATGGCAAAAATGAAGCAAAAGAGCAGACCGCACCCACCAGCACTGCACAGAGGTCAGGAATGCTAAGTTATGGTAATGTCTGACTAAAAATAATGAAAACAAATGATGATGGATTATTAGTTACAAGTGAGAGCTGGAATTCATTGTTCATAGATGAGAGGACACACATGACTTTGTTGGAGTTCTGAAAACAGAGCTTACTAGAGATAAAATCTCATATCTTCTGTCCATAAGGGTACATGATAGTAAGGCAGGAGAGAGAAGACAAAGGAGGAGAAGGATTAGCACTTCCAATAAGACATAATCTAAAGTTTCAGAAAACTGTAGTAGATGGCCCAGTTAGCCAATAAATCATGGGAAGGGTAACTGTAGGAAAGAAGTGCATTGTCATCTTCATATCAGATATTCTGCTAAGGCTTTATAATGATGCAGGTCAATTATACAATAAATAATAACAACAATATAACAATCAAGATTGCACAAAAAACAGTTAAACATGCATTTCTCAAAGATAATAGGAGAATGATAAAGGGGGATTCCAATCATAAAGTAACAGCCTGGTGGACATTGAATTCTCATGGAAACAGGGAATCATGAAGATTTTGTATAAAGGTGTGTAAAGGATAATTTCCTTTGTTGGATGTCAATGAACACACCAGATGAAAGGGACTAATAAACCATCATCACTAGACCTTATCTTCAAACATACTAACATGGTTATCAAAAACATCACATATGATACATCAACTGAAAATGTGATCATGTGATACTTTAGTTTAATTATGTAGTTAATGAGAAAGTTAAATGAACAGAGATTAACCAAGACTTAAAGACAATATGTAAACATGAAAACAATACAGAACAATTTTCTATGGGAGTAAAAGCTGGGAAATGGAATTCAGAAGCCAGGAACCTAGATAAACAGTGATGCTGTTTCCTGTGGGGTGGGGTAGCGCCAGGAATGGATGAAGGCAAGCAAGTATGAATGTGTACATGTGTATATATGTTTATGTCTATGTGGACGTATATGTATGTATACATGCATGTGCACGAAACCACGGAAGCGGAAGCGAGTCATAGGGTGGGGGAGGGGGAGAAAGTTCTGGGAGTGTTGGAAAATGTTTGGAAGGTGAGAACATTATCTCAGAAAGCAAAAATGGGTATGTTTGAAGGAAAAGTGGTTCCAACAATGTTATATGGTTGCATGGCATGGGCTATAGATTGGGTTGCGCAGAGGAGGGTGGATGTGTTGGAAATGAGATGTTTGAGGACAATATGTGGTGTGAGGTGGTTTGATCGAGTAAGTAATGAAAGGGTAAAAGAGATGTGTGCTAATAAAAAGAAAGTTGTTGAGAGAGCATAAGAGGGTGTATTGAAATGGTTTGGTCACATGGAGAGAATAAGTGGGGAAAGATCGACAAAGAGGATACACGTGTCAGAGGTGGAGGGAACGAGGAGAAGTGGGAGACCATATTGGAGGTGGAAAGATGGAGTGAAAAAGATTTTGAGCGATCAGGGCCTGAACATGCAGGAGGGTGAAAGGCATGCAAGGAATAGAGTTAACTGGAATGATGTGGTATACCAGGGTCGATGTGCTGTCAATGGATCAAACCAAAGCATGTGAAGTGTCTGGGGTAAACCATGTAAAGTTTTGTGGGGCCTGGATGTGGAAAGGGAGCTGTGGTTTTGGTGCATTATTACATGACAGTTAGAGACTGAGTGTGAACGAATGTGGCCTTTGTTCTATTTTCCTAGCGCTACCTCGCACACATGAGGGGGGAGGGGGTTGTTATTTCATGTGTGGTGAGGTGGCAATGGGAATGAATAAAGGCAGACAGCATGAATTATGTACATGTGTATATATGTATATGTCTGTGTGTGTATATATATGTATACGTTGAGATGTATAGGTATGTATATTTGCGTGTGTGGACATGTACGTATATACATGTGTATGTGGGTGGGTTGGGCCATTCTTTCGTCTGTTTCCTTGCGCTACCTCACTAACGTGGAAGACAGTGACAAAGCAAAATAAAATAAGACCTTAGTGGAAGGAGCCTTCTCAAAATGGGTTGGATCACCAATGATATGGCATAGAGTTTAGTCCTGGGGCCAATACTCTTTCTGATTTATGTAGAAGATTTGTGAGAAAAACTGAGCCTAAATATGTTTGTGACTAATGTCATAGTCATCAACTTAATAGCAGACCTATCTTAAAAGTAGATCTTACAGAAAATAATTAGAAACTGCATCAACTTAATGGGGGACATAAAAGTAGATCTGATGTATGGTTAATGAAATTCAACCACAGTAATGCAAAGTGATATGGATGGAACATAGTTAAAGCAGGTTTCAGTGTGATTTATCCAGCAAGATATAAATGAAACAGACTTGGGCATTTGACAATATAAATATATCTATCATGAGCCCCAACTTAGGAGAATTGTAGTGGAGACAGGTTGTCTAATGGAAATAAGGAAATATTCAGCAGCCTGTTCACATTGCATATTAAGACCAAAAGAATATAAGCTCCTAAAATATGGCTGCTGCACTTAAAGAAGCACATCACAGGTAGTGCCAGGTAGTGCCAGACTTAGGAAAGCAAAGTTACAATGTAAGGATAATGCTATAAGGTTGTCCATCAAGGAAAAGAGAAGAGTAAGGGGTGGTTTTTAAATATGTTTGATGATGTCAACACAGAAAGGACCTTTAAAAGAATCTAAGATTGAAAAATATGAGGCCATAACATAAGGTTACAGGAAACTTGATGAAAAAGTTGTAAAGAAGTACTTTTTAAAGTATATGAGTGATGGTAGAAAGGAATAACTGAAGTTGAAATTATAAATTGACAGCTTACAAAATCTTAAAAACTTCCATGACAAGAGAAAAGTTTCTTTATTCTTACCTTCTACTGTCCTTAATGTCAATATAAACAACTTTATCTGATACTTTTTCTACAGCATCTGCAATAAAGTTGAAAATGAGTTTCTTGCTTGTATCTGGAGGTGCACTATCAACATTCTTGTTACAATTCAATGGTTTGTTCTCTAAAAGAGGGCTAGCAGCATGCAGAGATGGATATGCCTTCTGTAACAGCTTATTATTTGCAGTTACCTCATTATAGATTGTTTTCGTGGTAACTCCAATAAAAATTCCTGCTCCCAAACCAAAAGCAGTATATATGAATGATTTCTTATTCTTGTATTCATCTCTCTCAGTATAGTTACTCTGAGATGATGATTCTACACTAGGGCCAGTCTTGGACAGAGTACGGCAGAAATCACAAGAGGATGAAAACTGGTGACAGGAAGCTAGCTTGCCAGCTAACCATCTTCTCTCCTGAAGCCAAACAGCTCCAAATCGTAAGCCTACAAAAATGTAAAAACCAATGTTATGCTCGTGCTGCAGTAGCTGCAGTAAAGTAGAAAATTACAGTAATAATCAATATCCTAAAAATTCTAATCTATCAATCTATATCACTGATGACCTTTCCCTCTGAGAACTTCCATCAAGTGGGTGGCCACAACAAAAGAGCCTCCACTTGTCCCTGTCCTTACATGCCTCCCTTCCATTCTATTTTTCCATGTCACTGGCAGTCTCCCTCTCACACCAACCCTTTAATTGCACTATCATGCACCCTCCTCGCAAACTCCCAATCTTACATTCTTTCTAAATGTCCATACCACATCAAAGTATTAAGTTTTACCCACTTTACCACTCTACAATTTATTCCCTCTGCACTGCCTGCTATACCACATCTCTCATACACCCCTTTATTTATTTCTTCATGTTTTACAATTTTTACCACTAGCTGATGTAAGATTACTGTAATTCCTAGTTATACAGTTATCACCATTTTCATAAGGCAAAGTGCCTTATAAGCTGGATAAGTAAGAATAAAGTCAATGGTGGAATTTTTCCCATATGCAAGTGGCTAAAACCACAACTGTGTTATGGTAATACTGATATACAACGATACCTACCCTTATGGCCAGTAATAAACGTGCTACTTAAACACACTCTGAATAAATAAAGTGCTACTTAAGGTAGTTGTCATTAAACAGTATTTACTAACCCCAACATATTATATTTTCTCAATATCTCTGGTAAATTATATGGGAGGGTATTGATTGAGAGGGTGAAGGCATGTACAGAGCATCAGATTGGGGAAGAGCAGTGCGGTTTCAGAAGTGGTAGAGGATGTGTGGATCAGGTGTTTGCTTTGAAGAATGTATGTGAGAAATACTTAGAAAAGCAAATGGATTTGTATGTAGCATTTATGGATCTGGAGAAGGCATATGATAGAGTTGATAGAGATGCTCTGTGGAAGGTATTAAGAATATATGGTGTGGGAGGCAAGTTGTTAGAAGCAGTGAAAGGTTTTTATCGAGGATGTAAGGCATGTGTACGTGTAGGAAGAGAGGAAAGTGATTGGTTCTCAGTGAATGTAGGTTTGCGGCAGGGGTGTGTGATGTCTCCATGGTTGTTTAATTTGTTTATGGATGGGGTTGTTAGGGAGGTAAATGCAAGAGTCCTGGAAAGAGGGGCAAGTATGAAGTCTGTTGGGGATGAGAGAGCTTGGGAAGTGAGTCAGTTGTTGTTCGCTGATGATACAGCGCTGGTGGCTGATTCATGTGAGAAACTGCAGAAGCTGGTGACGGAGTTTGGTAAAGTGTGTGGAAGAAGAAAGTTAAGAGTAAATGTGAATAAGAGCAAGGTTATTAGGTACAGTAGGGTTGAGGGTCAAGTCAATTGGGAGGTGAGTTTGAATGGAGAAAAACTGGAGGAAGTGAAGTGTTTTAGATATCTGGGAGTGGATCTGTCAGCGGATGGAACCATGGAAGCGGAAGTGGATCATAGGGTGGGGGAGGGGGCGAAAATTTTGGGAGCCTTGAAAAATGTGTGGAAGTCGAGAACATTATCTCGGAAAGCAAAAATGGGTATGTTTGAAGGAATAGTGGTTCCAACAATGTTGTATGGTTGCGAGGCGTGGGCTATGGACAGAGTTGTTCGCAGGAGGATGGATGTGCTGGAAATGAGATGTTTGAGGACAATGTGTGGTGTGAGGTGGTTTGATCGAGTAAGTAACGTAAGGGTAAGAGAGATGTGTGGAAATAAAAAGAGCGTGGTTGAGAGAGCAGAAGAGGGTGTTTTGAAGTGGTTTGGGCACATGGAGAGAATGAGTGAGGAAAGATTGACCAAGAGGATATATGTGTCGGAGGTGGAGGGAACGAGGAGAAGAGGGAGACCAAATTGGAGGTGGAAAGATGGAGTGAAAAAGATTTTGTGTGATCGGGGCCTGAACATACAGGAGGGTGTAAGGAGGGCAAGGAATAGAGTGAATTGGAGCGATGTGGTATACAGGGGTTGACGTGCTGTCAGTGGAATGAATCAAGGCATGTGAAGCGTCTGGGGTAAACCATGGAAAGCTGTGTAGGTATGTATATTTGTGTGTGTGGACGTGTGTATGTACATGTGTATGGGGGGGGGGGGTTGGGCCATTTCTTTCGTCTGTTTCCTTGCGCTACCTCGCAAACGCGGGAGACAGCGACAAAGTATAAAAAAAAAAAAAAAAAAAAAAAAAATCTCTGGAAACTCTGCCAGTGGTCTATTATGGGTGAGGCACTAAAGGTTAAGAAACAACACTGAAGTGCACCAGCTACGGACTTCTCTGCAGTGGCCACCCCCTTGAGGGAGTTCCTGGAGGGAACAGGTATCAGAGATAGACGAATAGACTATCTTAGTATATTGTTGATTCTTATATTTCTGTACATCTATATTGTTCACAATATGTTTTCATGGTCCAAGTATGAGAATTAATAGAAACTATTGGGGCAAGCTCCATGATCAGTTCCAAAGTGAGAACAATGCTGGGCAGTTAGTCAGTAATAATGACAATGGGAGGCTTGTATTTGCATCCTGTCAGCATCTACATACTGAAAGATACTAATATACTTGTATGCCTATTTGAACCCAAGCTAAAAGAAAAAAGAATGGATGATTTTTGAGGAAATAAAATAAGGTGAAAGTAATATATCCGAGAGAATGTGTTATAAAAGTAGGTAATACATTTGTTAACTTGAAAAATGGTAGCTGGATAAACTAAAATTTATCCTCCTCCATTTTCTTTGATTAATTAGGTTAGATTAGGCTGGATTTGGTTATTGTTCATACCTGATCCAATCTAACATAACCAAGCCTACAACTGCAAGGATGATCTACAAAGGTCAATTATGACTCAAAATCAAGCTAGCTTTGAGAAATGGCTATTCATATTTCATGGGCACTATAAAAATCATGTGATCTGAGAAATATCTTAAGTGGACAAATCTGTCTTATCTTTCATAATGCAGGATTTTAAGGTTACAACAGTACAGCAGGAAAACTGAGATGATTAATTAAAAAGTATGTAATAAACACATAAAAAATAAACATAACATGCGAAAACTTCACCTGATGACCCTGGCAGTCAACAATTTCTTAGTTCAATATTCTAATTGCAATATGCCAGTCAAACTCATGAAAATGCACCACCAACATGGCACAGGATATCAAAAAACAGATGGTACAGTGACAAATATACTGTTGTTATATTCATACTAACATATTTTGCAAAAAGGCCTTAATGGGTTATGTTGATGTAAGTGTATTACTTTATCTTACATGAATTAACTCCATTTTTTTTCCTAATACACAAAACTCTTTTCACCTTCTTTAATACTACTCAACAAAATACACTGCTATAAAATCATGATCCACCATTACTTTCCTATACATTAAAGACTATACGAGCATTGCAGAGTACAATTAGTCAAAATTCAGAGCAAATGGCATTGCAAAACTATCATAAACAATTTCCAAAACAACTTATGACATCCTCACCTAGCCTCCCTACCAGTCAAGATAAATCTTAATGTTCAGTATTATAGCCAGAAATTACCAGTCATGCCTATGACTTAGAACCAACCCAATGGCATCTTGTCAACAAACAAACACAGCAAGCAGCCATCGGGATCCTCAGCAGCACTTTCTTTTTATGTTTATATATTTCCACTACCATTATGGTAGCTAGATGAAGTATTAACATGTTAACATTTCATCTATGTTTCAATTAATGCCACATTTTCCCCTTACATACATCTCTTAGTACTATTGGGTGTGATTTCAGCACGTTTCAGGGTTTGATTGAACTGCTTGCTACTATGGCCTTATCTAAAAGCAATTCTGCAAATCATGCTCCAAAACTTGTCCTGTATTCTCTAAAACCTACACCAGCATTGCAGAACACAAAATCCAAATCTCAAGCAATGCAGACCTAATAATTTTATGAACGAAAATTACACATATTTTCTTTTAAAAAGCTCATGGGGAAATATTATAATTTCCTCAAATTGTAACTTATCAACAATGGTTTGTATTCTAATTAAGGTATCATTACAACTGTCTGTTTTAACCTCTACTCTTACCAAAGAGCTGAACGCTAACAAGAAGTATCAAGGGATATTACTATCTACAGCTTTAGGAACACAGATTACTTAGCAAATGATAATTTTCTCAGCATTACACCAGTTCACTTTATGTGGAAATGGTAATTCACAGCTCGTACAAGGAGTTAAATGAAATGTGTAAATTATGATTATTTTTCAACGTCTTCTACAGTTTACATTATCCCTCCCCATGTTTATCCTTGCTTTCAAAGCCCTGCCAACTTTTCTTTCGTACTAGGGGGACACACAAGGACCTAAATTATAACAAGGTTAATTTGGTATGGCTCATCATACACCAGAGTAGCAAAACATTGTCGTCAAATTACGCAATCTAAATCTGTAGCAATAATGAAAAACTATATACTAACTTTGTACCCAGCGAACCTATGAAGTATTAAATGTAATGGTACTTACCTTTCATCATAAAATAGTTCACAATATCTTTTTAATACACAAATTCATTTATTGTTTACAGTTCCGACTTCCTTCCTCCTTAACACTGTGGCAAACGTCTGTCCACTTGTTGCTTCTTTGTTCGATAATGTCGAGTTTTAAACAATATGTTAATGTTGTCCACACACCTCACTTGCTGAAGGTATGTATAGTGTAGTGGCCACACCTCACTTGCTGAAGGTATGTATAGTGTAGTGGCCACTATCACGACCGATTGTTGGTGTCAACTTCTCTTGCCGTAATCAGCTGACCCCATTGTTGCCAGACCCAGAAATGAAACAAAAATAAAAAATCAACAAAATATCTAGTAATACGTTTTAAAAAAAAATCTGTAAAGTACGTCTATACTTATTATATATGAAAATCTATTTTTCGACACTATTTCTGAAGGCACATTTAAACCAATTAATTTGTACTTTATTGTCTTGCTGCACGGGAGTGCAGCAAGTATGAACAGTCAACTTAATTGCGCCAATTCAGAAATATTTTATCTTTTTAACAACAAATTTAGACTATAAAACAGACACAACCAACTAGCGAATCATTAGCCACTTGGGTCTGTACTTTTTTTTAACTTGTATGCTGCTGAATTATTGTGGGAATGCTAAATTTAACATTACTTGTGCAATAGGGAGTGTAGAGTCAACCTAAACAAGGTTTATACGGGTTACACCAACATCACTGAAATACACATTAATTATGTAAAAGATCCAGACTACCAATGAATCTTGGATTATCAAAATGTTTGTCCGGGTTGGTTGATTATTTGGGCTTTAGACCTATCAACTGCCAGGGTCAATATAACCGTGAACGTATGTTACATCCACCAACCTAACATCTTTTGAGTGTTGAGATCATTCTAAGACCATATATACTCTCACTATGCAGGTGGCCCATGAATCATGTTTGTCAAGAAGGCTGAGGTCAAGCAAGCTTAACTGCCGCTCATTTACATTATTTTTCAAAGGTACCTAAATTCGACTACAGCGTCATCTATTGATGAACATATTAAATAAAGTGATCCCCTGGGGATAGGGAAGAAAGAATACTTCCCACGTATTCCCTGCGTGTCGTAGAAGGCGACTAAAAGGGGAGGGAGCGGGGGGCTGGAAATCCTCCCCTCTCAATTTTTTTTAATTTTCCAAAAGAAGGAACAGAGAAGGGGGCCAGGTGAGGATATTCCCTCAATGGCCCAGTCCTCAGTTCTTAACGCTACCTCGCTAACACGGGAAATGGCGAATAGTTTGAAAAAAAAAAAAAATTAAATAAAAGAGAATGATTAGGGTAAACCATAATTTCTGAGTGTCATGGTGGGAGGGGCAACTAATTCAACCATTGATGTCACCCAAACCGTTACATGAACATTGTGTGCCACTGTCGAGTAAGAAAGCTATTAAATTGTTTGGGTTAGTCAAGTTAATGAATCAAGCAAAGTCAGAGACCAATTTAGACACAACCACTGAGAAGGTATCACAAAAACATGAAGATGTATTTGATGGACAGGGATGCCTAGAGTAAACTGCATCTAGAGATTGATTCAAAGATTAGACCAGTGGCTCATCCACCCCATAAAGTGCCTGTTACTCTGAGAGACATTAAAATGTGAATTAGAGGACATGGAAAAGAAAGGTGTAATCATCAAAGTAATTCCACAGATTGGGTTAACAGTATAGTTCCTGTGGATATGGGAAGTAATTAGGAATATGCCTAGATCCAAGATTTAAATAAGGCCTTGAAGAGGCAACACCATACACTGTCTACAACTGAGGATATATCTACCAGGTTTGCATATGCTGAGGGGTTTTCTGTGTTAGATACCACTAGAGGTTTGTGGTAAATTAAACTAGATGAAGAGTCTTCCAAACTGCTTGTATCTAACACTTGTTTTGGTTGATACAGTTACTTATGTCTCCCCTTTGGGATAAGTCCGACTCCAGAAATTTACCAAGAGGTACATGTATGAATTGTTTGATGATATTGGAGTGAATATTATACAGGCTGATATATTAGTTTATGGGAGTTTTGAAGCACAACATGATGAGAGATTAGAGAAAGTCCTTAAGAGATGCCAGGAAAGAAATTTTTGAAGTTGAACCATTCCAAACTCAAGCTTAAAACTGAGCAGGTAGAATACTTTGGCCACGTATTAACAGTGGAAGGGTTAAGACCACGACCCTAAGAAGGTAGATACTATAAGTTATTCTCAAACTCCTATGGATAGGCAAGATGTATTTAGATTCTTAGGAATGATTATTTGGGAATGTTTGTTCCCAATATGTCTGAAATAAATGAACCTCTTGAGAAGGATGCTGGAGAAGGACACTGAATTTAGATGGGATGAACCACAGGAGAAATGTTTTCTGAAACTCAAGCAAATGGTCTGTGAAGCACCAGTTTTGAGGTATCATGATGTATCCAAGACCATAAGCTTGATTGTTGATACATCAAGGTAAGCTGTGGGGGCTTGTATTCAAGATCACCCTGTTGCCTAAGCTCAAATTGAAAAGGAGTTGTAGACCATTGTTTTCAGAGCTGAGAAAATTCATTCTTATCTGTATGGAGAAGTAAATTAGTTGTAGTGACTCATCATAAACTCTTAGAGAGTATTTTTAAGAAGTACTTGTCATCTGCTTCTCCTAGTTACAGGGAATGCTTCTCAGACTCCAGAAATATTCCTTAGTGGTACATTATAAGAAAGTGAGGGTCATGCATATAGCTGAAGATCTGAGAAGAGTCAGCTGGGCAGAAGTGCAAAATGATAATCTAGAGTTTCAAGTGAATCTAGTAACTCATGAACAGCTAGACTATGCAGATATTAGCATGGAGTTTCTTAAGATAGGACTGAACAAGATTGAGTATTGCAGACTCTAAGAATTCACATTGGAGGGATGACCTGATTGTAAGAAAGACACTCCAGTAGAAATCCATGCCTTATGGAATTACAGAGATAAGTTATGAAGACAGAATACTACATAAAATGAACAGAATTATAGTGCCTAGGGAACTAAGAAGTAAGGCCCTCAAACACATTCATAAATCTCACCAAGGTATAGTCTCGAAGGATAGCGAGAGATATTGTGTACTGTCCTGGAATGGGGGCTGAACTTGAAGACATGATTAGTGCCGAGGTTAAAGCTTCGAAATAGACTGAGTATCAAAAGCTTAAATGCAATACTACTATCAAGTATGGACCAAGAAATGGAAACTGCTGTTATGATTATAATCTGCCTAAAGAACTACTGAAAAATATTGGGTCACTGAAAGCATATGAGTCATCGCAACCGCTACCACACCCCTCACACACACACCTACACAAACAACCCCAGGACACCGAAGACCAAGAGATTAGCAGGTCTGGAATAATTAATTTTTAGTGTTAAAACAGTCAGTCGCACCTGTTATTATGAATCTGGCACGTCAAAGACCAAGAACAATTCGAAGAACATTTTTTTCGCTGTCATTTTGATAAATTTAGCGCTTTTCGGGAGTGAATCTAAGGTAATTTGTGACTCACAGGACTTGTCGGCATCTAAGCGAACAGCTGATCGTTGTTGACTGGCAGAGAATAATTCTCAGGCATCCATTTTGTATTTTTTCCTCGACGACTAGTGTGCAGTTTTACTATATAAAAATCCCCTACTTTGATTGAATAATGAAGATAAATTATTACAGCTTACTATGTTTTGAAAAAATACGTCACATTACATAACGTATACCAGTAAGGGGACGATCGATTGTTTACAAACACTGTCAGCTGCTGCTAATCTGGCAAGTAAACTAGCCATAATCATAGACCATGTACTTACTGAGAGTGTTTGGTCTTAGAATAATCTTGAAAATATGAAAAAGGTGCTTAAGATTCTTCGATTGATGGGAGTAACTTGACGGCCTTAATGACCCTGGCACTTGATAGACGTCAATCCTAGATAACTAACCAACCTCTAGTAATTATGAGATACTAGTAACAGTTTTAAAATTTCAAACAATTGTCGCTAGTTAATAGGTAACATACAGCACTTACGAGCAGAAAAGATCAATGTAAACCTAACGGGCCGAAGTGCTGTTATCACCCCAAAGGATAGTTGCTCCTAAAGTAATAAAACAAATTAGCAAGCTGTGCTAAAGTTTACATTTACCAATTCTTTACACTTATACACAACTTTCCCTTTAACCTCATCCAGAACAATGTATATACATCAACCTCACCTCATCCTCAAGAAATTACCACTCTGAAGTCTACAGTGAGCAGTTCTGGTCACTGCTCATCCTAACATAACCTCCAAACTTACATGAATTTAAATTTTATCAAATTCGGTCACCTCATTCCTAATCTCACCAATTGCACCAGTGCAGACCTAGTAGAAGAATTATCGAAAAGGTATTCTAGGTCATTGTTTACCCTAATGACATCCATAATCTCAATTACAAGAAGTAACATCTGTCTTAACAAATTGTCAAGTAGCATAAAGTGCAGAAAGAGAGAGCAGTTCATGCCATTGCTCAAACTAACATATCATAGAAACTTATCCAAATCTGTACCATTAACCTCACTCTTAAGATGTGGAAAAATGCTACCAGACCTTTAAAGATTTGCACCACAGTACATCATGAAAAAACAATCGATGCAGTTGTTCACAATAATCTAAATCAGACACCAGTTCAGTCTCACCCTTAACCTCTTCCACAGCATTATATATGCAACTGACTTTCAACCTCATTATGTTGCCACACAAGATGAGGTATAAAGTCAGTACGGCTTTTTGCCAAGGGAAATCTAAAACTTTTTAAGTACATTCATTCATTTAGATTTAATGATTGTACATATCTCATAATACAAATTCTTGTATTATTAGAAATGTAAGATCTTTAAATCTTAACAAAGGAATGTACAAAATTGATTACATTTTAACAAAACATATATGTAATCAGCCATACGTGAAGCAAGCTTTGAATAAACGTAATGAAGTGGTGAGGTCAGGCAGAGACTGAGTGTATAGGTCCCTTTTTGCATCTATATATAACCCAACCTTGATAAATAGTTGCCCAGATGATCTCTTGAGAAATTGATGAGAGCTTGTTGTCTCTTTCTGTTTCTTTGTGTTTATTTGGATATAATCCCCATGATACCATTGTGTTTATCTTAATTATTATTTTTATACTTAACTGCCATCTCCCATGTTAGCGAGGTAGTGCAAGGAAACAGACGAGGAGTGGCCCAACCCACCCACATACACATGTATATATATAAACATCTACACATGCACATATACATACATTGACATATACATCCAGGCCCCACAAACCTTTCCATGGTTTACCCCAGATGTTTCACATGCCCTGGTTCAGTCCATTGGCAGCATGTTGACCCTGTTATACTACATCGTTCCAATTCACTCTATTCCTCACCCTCCTCTATATTTAAGCCCCAATCACTCAAAATCTTTTTCACTCCATACTTCCACCTCCAATTTGGTCTTTGGCTTCTCCTTCTTCCCTCCACCTTTGACATATATCCTCTTTGTCAATCTTTCCTCTCTCTTTCTCTCCATATGCCCAAGCCATTTCAACATACCCTCTTCTGCTCTCTCAACCACACTCTTTTTATTACCACACATCTCTCTTACCCTTTCATTACTTACTTGATCAAACTACCTCACACCACATATTGTCCTCAAACATCTCATTTCCAACACACCCACCCTCCTCTGCATAACTCTTATCTATAGACCATGCCTCGCAACCATATAACATTGTTGAAACCACTGTTCCTTCAGACACCCATTTTTGCTTTCCGAGATAATGTTCTCACCTTTAACACATTTTTCAACGCTCACAGAACTTTCGCCCCCTCCCCCACCTTGTGACTCACTTCCACTTCCATGGTTCCATCCACTCCCAGATATCTAAAACACTTCACTTCCTCCAGTTTTTCTCCATTCAAACTTACCTCCCAGTTGACCTGTCCCTCAACCCTACTGTACCTAGTAACCTTGCTCTTATTCACATTCACTCTCAGCTTTCTCCTTTCACACACTTTACCAAACTCAGTCACAAGCTTCTGCAGTTTCTCATCCGAATCAGCCACCAGATGCGTTACATCCTCGATAAAAACTTTTCACAGCTTCTAGCAACTTGCCTCCCACACCATATATTCTAAATACCTTCCACAGAGCGTCTCTATCAACTCTTTCATATGCCTTCTCCAGATCCATAAATGCTAAATACAAATCCATTTGCTTTTCGAGTATTTCTCACATACATTCTTCAAAGCAAACACCCGATCCACACATCCTCTACCACTTCTGAAAACACACTGCTCTTCCCCAGTCTGATGCTCTGTACATGCTTTCACCCTCTCGATCAATACCCTCCCATATAATTTCCCAGGAATACTCAAGAGAGAAACGTTTTGGACAATCACGTTTACCAAATGGCGTCTTGGCTTCGTCTCTTCGATGTATATCAACTGACTGTTATATTTCTCTCTTGTGTCTCCCCTGATGATGTGATTATTACACGAAAGTGCACTTGGGAACTTTTCGAGTTTAATTTTCCCCATGGACTCATAGGAATATCTTGATCACGAGCAAAATTGTGATCCTTTCCAATATATATATATATATATATATATATATATATATATATATATATATATATATATATATATATGATACAGCGCTGGTGGCTGATTCATGTGAGAAACTGCAGAAGCTGGTGACGGAGTTTGATAAAGTGTGTGGAAGAAGAAAGTTAAGAGTAAATGTGAATAAGAGCAAGGTTATTAGGTACAGTAGGGTTGAGGGTCAAGTAAATTGGGAGGTGAGTTTGAATGGAGAAAAACTGGAGGAAGTGAAGTGTTTTAGATATCTGGGAGTGGATCTGGCAGCGGATGGAACCATGGAAGCAGAAGTGGACCATAGGGTGGGGGAGGGAGCGAAAATTCTGGGAGCCTTGAAGAATGTGTGGAAGTCGAGAACATTATCTCGGAAAGCAAAAATGGGTATGTTTGAAGGAATAGTGGTTCCAACAATGTTGTATGGTTGCGAGGCGTGGGCTATGGATAGAGTTGTGCGCAGGAGGATGGATGTGCTGGAAATGAGATGTCTGAGGACAATGTGTGGTGTGAGGTGGTTTGATCGAGTAAGTAACGTAAGGGTGAGAGAGATGTGTGGAAATCAAAAGAGCGTGGTTGAGAGAGCAGAAGAGGGTGTTTTGAAATGGTTTGGGCACATGGAGAGAATGAGTGAGGAAAGGTTGACCAAGAGGATATATGTGTCGGAGGTGGAGGGAACGAGGAGAAGAGGGAGACCAAATTGGAGGTGGAAAGATGGAGTGAAAAAGATTTTGTGTGATCGGGGCCTGAACTTGCAGGAGGGTGAAAGGAGGGCAAGGAATAGAGTGAATTGGAGCAATGTGGTATACCGGGGTTGACGTGCTGTCAGTGGATTGAATCAAGACATGTGAAGCGTCTGGGGTAAACCATGGAAAGCTGTGTAGGTATGTATATTTGCGTGTGTGGACGTATGTATATACATGTGTATGGGGGGGGTTGGGCCATTTCTTTCGTCTGTTTCCTTGCGCTACCTCGCAAACGCGGGAGACAGCGACAAAGTATAAAAAAAAAAAAAAAAAATATATGTGTGTGTGTGTGTGTACATATACTTGCTTCCCTTCATCCATTCCTGGCGCTACCCTCGCCCCACTGGAAACACTGAGGTAGTGCCAGAAAAACAAACAAAAAAAAGACACATTTTGTCACAGTCTCTAGCATTACACATGACAGCTAGAGCTGTCATGTATAATGCATCGAAACCACAGCTCCCTATCCAAATCCAGGCCCCACCGACCTTTTCATGGTTTACCCAAGACGTTTCACATACCCTCGTTCAGTCCATTGACAGCATGTCAACCCTGGTATACATCATTCTTACCCCAGGAGTCCTTTCTGTCATTATGAAGCTCTTACAGCACTCAGGAAGCTAGCCCTGTCCACTTGGTAAGACAACTGGTCATACATAAAAAGTTGTAGTGTGTGTGCAACTGTGTGCAGGGTATCTAAGTAATAAATGCGCCATGTCTCCTTTGTCGTAGATGCATCATGTGTTTGAGGGTTTGTTGGGATATGTTGAAATGGTGTTTGCAGTGTTTTTGTGATGGGTTATATCCAGAACATATGCAGGATAGGGCAACTTAAGTTTTCTAAGGAGTGTGGTTTCTGATGGATGTATGTATTTCTTGTTGCAGGATAAGAATCCTAAACTTATCTGTGAAAGAAAATGGATGTTAACAACAAAGAGGGAGAGATGGCTCCGCCTCCTCCTAATAATCGACCACAGCAAGAAGCACTTCCAAGAGGACTTTTGGATGATGAAGAAAGACTGAGTGACTTTGGCTCACCGAAGCATGGTCCAACATTATCCACCAGTACAAGCAGTTTTGAAGCTCTTGACCCTCATGATCCAAACCTTAGTCATCTGGCTTCATTAATGTTTTCTCACACTTCTAATTATCTACAGGTTTGTTTTATATTTTTCTTTTTTTCCTTTTCTTATATATGGGGACTAATTATAGGTTTTTTTTTTTTTTTTTTTTATACTTTGTCGCTGTCTCCCGCGTTTGCGAGGTAGCGCAAGGAAACAGACGAAAGAAATGGTCCCAACCCCCCCCCCCCATACACATGTATATACATACGTCCACACACGCAAATATACATACCTACACAGCTTTCCATGGTTTTCCCCAGACGCTTCACATGCCTTGATTCAATCCACTGACAGCACGTCAACCCCGGTATACCACATCGCTCCAATTCACTCTATTCCGTGCCCTCCTTTCACCCTCCTGCATGTTCAGGCCCCGATCACACAAAATCTTTTTCACTCCATCTTTCCACCTCCAATTTGGTCTCCCTCTTCTCCTCGTTCCCTCCACCTCCGACACATATATCCTCTTGGTCAATCTTTCCTCACTCATTCTCTCCATGTGCCCAAACCACTTCAAAACACCCTCTTCTGCTCTCTCAACCACGCTCTTTTTATTTCCACACATCTCTCTTACCCTTACGTTACTCACTCGATCAAACCACCTCACACCACACATTGTCCTCAAACATCTCATTTCCAGCACATCCATCCTCCTGCGCACAACTCTATCCATAGCCCACGCCTCGCAACCATACAACATTGTTGGAACCACTATTCCTTCAAACATACCCATTTTTGCTTTCCGAGATAATGTTCTCGACTTCCACACATTCTTCAAGGCCCCCAGAATTTTCGCCCCCTCCCCCACCCTATGATCCACTTCCGCTTCCATGGTTCCATCCGCTGCCAGATCCACTCCCAGATATCTAAAACACTTCACTATAGTTATTTCACTAAAAGTCCTTTCTCAGTTAGGGAACATATTCCCTCCGAGTCTTATACTGCTTTAAAGTATATAAGGTTAGTACGGTGTAATGTCGAAAGTCACTATTCACAGTTGATTCCCAAGTAATGAGACAAAACCATTCAGCAGGTAATGAGGGTGAACTTTGTACTTGTAACATATTAAGAAAAAACATTACACTTGAAGATATATCAAGTGTTTTGAACTGTTCAGAAGCTGGTGAATGAGCATTGGACATAAGAGATCACCTGGCTTATTTCCTACTACTCTTAAGAAAAATAAATGGTTAGGTAACAGTAATGTCACTGGTAGTCCTGCTTGCCAAGAAAGCAACAGCTGTTTTTACTGAAGATGCTGATGACTACCTCCCCCTCCACCCACTTCTTTTAGCGAGCTATACAAACACATCTGCTTGGTAATGCTAATCCATGAGTGAATTATGTTAATCCATGAATGAATATGTGAGAAGGATATGTGGTGTGAAGAAATCATTAGAGTGGGAGGTGTATAAGTGAAATCTTTCAAAAATTTGGTTATGTTAAACATACGGTAGATAGGGTAAGTGGATCAAGATTTATAGTAGTGTAGCTGATAATACAAGGAGAGAAAAATCAGAAATATGGATAAATGTAGTGAAAGAATTGATTAGAGCTTGAGGTATGTTGGATGAAGAGTCCTGAGGAATGACTTAATATTTGATGTGATGGAATGATTTTTTGTTAAAGATGGATGTGTGAATGAAGCCATGTTTTCATATGGTGAAACAATGAAGAAACTTTTATAATGCTGTGGAAGGTCATGTTTCACATCAAAACAGTAAATCTGCTTTGAGGATGTGTATGAATGAACTAAAAGGCTGTATGCATGCACCTGATGTACCCCATTTGAAAATGGAGACACAGAGATAATAAACAGACATGCAGCATAATTCTCTTCCCATACAGGGTGAGCTGTCAGCAGTCCTGGAGGATTATTCTCTGCTGGAGCAAATGAACAGGGCAACCATTACCAAATATGCAGATATGCGACAGATTGGTGGCAGTGTAAGTAGGGCTCTCAAGGATCTAAACGAGAAATACTTAGCATTACAACCATACCTTGAACAGATTGATCAGATTGAAGACAGTGTTACAAAGTTGGAAGCAGCTGCATATAAACTAGATGCTTACTCTAAGAGACTGGAAACAAAATTCAAAGGTTTAGAAAAGAAATGAGATGGAAAATGCAATATTTGGATTTTAATTTTACTGGAAATGAACAAAATACATTATGATATACAGAAGGGAATGATACTGAAAAGTTCACCACAGTATAAGGGTAACATTTTGCATTCCAAGGCCACACAAGTCTGACACTGTTATTCAATACAGTATACTTAAGAGTGCATCAAGATCTTGGGTTAAGCTAACCCTTCATATCAAGGGATGCCATCTTATTGTAGCAGCAGACTTAATAAAATTAATTTTCAGCTAATTAAGCATTTTTTTGGATGTCAGAGATGATTTACAGCCATTTTGTAGAGACTGAAGGTGGACAATGCATGGCTAAAATTAAGTTATGCTCCCACTAACTAGAAGCAGTAGTGGCTGATCAATCATTGACATAAATAGCATTGACTGTGTATTTAAATATCCCATCAATAATTAGTTAAACTCTTTCTGAGTTTCTTCTCAGAAGTACTTTTCTTGTGGATAGGGTATGTATGGTGTTAAAAATATTTCTTTGAACTCATGAATTTATGTACATATTTGTTATATTTTTCATAGTGACATGTCTTAACCATAAATTTTTCTTCAGCACTCATGTGATTTACAAGAGAATTTATAGCACATCCAACTTAGCGTTGTTACCAGTTGTTGCTCTCCACATATTTAATAATTCCTTGCCTTCTATGATGTACTGTTTTCTTAGTCTGTTATCTATATAATCAATAAAAGCTGGAATGCATAGTTTGTGTGTGATGATAAAAGTTCGAAAATTTAATGATAAAAAGTACCTCATTAATGGTTATAATTAACACCTTTTATAATCACTGGGTAAACTGAATATAAACAGAATGATAATTTTTCTTAATCTTGCGGAATGCTGTTGATAGATTATATCTGTAAAAAAAATCAGTGTTTCTTTTAATGCCATCCAAACACATGAAATTCTTTTTGAAAATATAACTGATAAATGTAATCGTGGACCTCAGATTTCTTAGCTTGATGCTTCATTAGCTAGCAAGACTGACATTGTTTTCTTGTTTCATGGTAGTGTGATATCCCTAGAGGTAGAGAAGAAGCAAAACGACATAGTCGTAGAAGGCAACTTAAAGGGGAAGAAGCGGGGTCTGGAAATCCTCCCCTCTCATTTTTAATTTTCCAAAAGGAATAGAGAAGGGGCCAAGTGAGGATTTCCCTCAAAGGCTCATTCCTCTGTTCTTAACACTACCTTGCTAATGTGGGAGATGGCGAATAGTATGAAAACAAAATATATATTTATTATATGTTTGAGGACAATATGTGGTGTGAGGTGGTTTGATCGAGTAAGTAATAACAGGGTAAGAGAGATGTGTGGTAATAAAAAGAGTGTGGTTGAGAGAGCAGAATAGGGTGTTTTGAAATGGTCTGGTCACATGGAGAGAATGAGTGAGGAAAGATTGACAAAGAGGATATATGTGCCAGAGGTGGAGGGAACGAGAAGAAGTGGGAGACCACATTGGAGGTGGAAAGATGGGAGTGAAAAAGTTTTTGAGTAATTGGAGCCTGAAAATGCAGGAGGGTGAAAGGTGTGCAAGGAATAGAGTGAATTGAAACGATGTGGTATACCGGGGTCGACGTGCTGTCAATGGATTAAACCAGGGCATGTGAAGCGTCTGGGGTAAACCATGGAATGTTCTGTGGGGCCTGGATGTGAAAAGGGAGCTGTGGTTTCGGTGCATTATTACATGACAGCTAGAGACTGAGTGTGAACGAAAGTGGCCTTTGTTGTCTTTTCCTAGCGCTACCTCATGCACATGAGGGGGGAGGGGGTTGTTATTTCATGTGTGGCAGGGTGGCGATGGAAATGAATAAAGGCAGACAGTATGAATTATGTACATGTGTATATATGTATATGTCTGTGTGTATATATATGTATATATTGAGATGTATAGGAATGTATATTTGCGTGTGTGGACGTGTATGTATATACATGTGTATGTGGGTGGGTTGGGCCATTCTTTCGTCTGTTTCCTTGCACTAATGTGGGAGACAGCAACAAAGTATAATAAAAAAATTTTTTTTTTCTTTTTTATACTTTGTCGCTGTCTCCCGCGTTTGTGAGGTAGCGCAAGGAAACAGACGAAAGAAATGGCCCAACCCCCCCCCATACACATGTATATACATACATCCACACACGCAAATATACATACCTACACAGCTTTCCATGGTTTACCCCAGACGCTTCACATGCCTTGATTCAATCCACTGACAGCACGTCAACCCCGGTATACCACATCGCTCCAATTCACTCTATTCCTTGCCCTCCTTTCACCCTCCTGCATGTTCAGGCCCTGATCACACAAAATCTTTTTCACTCCATCTTTCCACCTCCAATTTGGTCTCCCTCTTCTCCTTGCTCCCTCCACCTCCGACACATATATCCTCTTGGTCAATCTTTCCTCACTCATCCTCTCCATGTGCCCAAACCACTTCAAAACACCCTCTTCTGCTCTCTCAACCACGCTCTTTTTATTTCCACACATCTCTCTTACCCTTACGTTACTCACTCGATCAAACCACCTCACACCACACATTGTCCTCAAACATCTCATTTCCAGCACATCCATCCTCCTGCGCACAACTCTATCCATAGCCCACGCCTCGCAACCATACAACATTGTTGGAACCACTATTCCTTCAAACATACCCATTTTTGCTTTCCGAGATAATGTTCTCGACTTCCACACATTCTTCAAGGCCCCCAGAATTTTCGCTCCCTCCCCCACCCTATGATCCACTTCTGCTTCCATGGTTCCATCCGCTGCCAGATCCACTCCCAGATATCTAAAACACATTGGGAGGTAAGCTTTGCAGAAGATGAAAGCCGGCAAGGCAGCAGGTTTGGATGGTATTGCAATGGAATCTATTAAAAAAGGGGGTGACTGTATTGTTGACTGGTTGGTAAGGTTATTTAATGTATGTATGACTCATGGTGAGGTGCCTGAGGATTGGCAGAATGCGTGCATAGTGCCATTGTACAAAGGCAAAAGGGATAAGAGTGAGTGCTCAAATTACAGAGGTATAAGTTTGTTGAGTATTCCTGGGAAATTATATGGGAGGGTATTGATTGAGAGGGTGAAGGCATGTACAGAGCATCAGATTGGGGAAGAGCAGTGTGGTTTCACAAGTGGTAGAGGATGTGTGGATCAGGTGTTTCCTTTGAAGAATGTATGAGAGAAATACTTAGAAAAGCAAATGGATTTGTATGTAGCATTTATGGATCTGGAGAAGGCATATGACAGAGATGCTCTGTGGAAGGTATTAAGAATATATGGTGTGGGAGGCAAGTTGTTAGAAGCAGTGAAGTTTTTATCGAGGATGTAAGGCATGTGTACATGTAGGAAGAGAGGAAAGTGATTGGTTCTCAGTGAATGTAGGTTTGCGGCAGGGGTGTGTGATGTCTCCATGGTTGTTTAATTTGTTTATGGATGGGGTTGTTTGGGAGGTGAATGCAAGAGTTTTGTAAAGAGGGGCAAGTATGAAGTCTGTTGTGGATGAGAGAGCTTGGGAAGTGAGTCACTTGTTGTTCACTGATGATACAGCGCTGGTGGCTGATTCGTGTGAGAAACTGCAGAAGCTGGTGACTGAGTTTGGTAAAGTGTGTGAAAGAAGAAAGTTAAGAGTAAATGTGAATAAGAGCAAGGTTATTAGGTACAGTAGGATTGAGGGTCAAGTCAATTGGGAGGTAAGTTTGAATGGAGAAAAACTGGAGGAAGTAAAGTGTTTTAGATATCTGGGAGTGGATCTGGCAGCGGATGGAACCATGGAAGCGGAAGTGAATCATAGGGTGGGGGAGGGGGCGAAAATCCTGGGAGCCTTGAAGAATGTTTGGAAGTCGAGAACATTATCTCGGAAAGCAAAAATGGGTATGTTTGAAGGAATAGTGGTTCCAACAATGTTGTATGGTTGTGAGGCGTGGGCTATGGATAGAGTTGTGCGCAGGAGGGTGGATGTGCTGGAAATGAGATGTTTGAGGACAATGTGTGGTGTGAGGTGGTTTGATCGAGTAAGTAATGTAAGGGTAAGAGAGATGTATGGAAATAAAAAGAGCGTGGTTGAGAGAGCAGAAGAGGGTGTTTTGAAATGATTTGGGCACATGGAGAGAATGAGTGAGGAAAGATTGACCAAGAGGATATATGTGTCGGAGGTGGAGGGAACGAGGAGAAGTGGGAGACCAAATTGGAGGTGGAAAGATGGAGTGAAAAAGATTTTGAGTGATCAGGGCCTGAACATGCAGGAGGGTGAAAGGCGGACAAGGAATAGAGTGAACTGGATCGATGTGGTATACCAGGGTTGAAGTGCTGTCAGTGGATTGAATCAGGGCATGTGAAGCGTCTGGGGTAAACCATGGAAAGTTGTGTGGGGCCTGGATGTGGAAAGGAAGCTGTGGTTTCGGGCATTATTGCATGACAGCTAGAGACTGAGTGTGAACGAATGGGGCCTTTGTTGTCTTTTCCTAGCACTACCTCGCACACATGAGGGGGGAGGGGGATGGTATTCCATGTGTGGTGAGGTGGCGATGGGAATGAATAAAGGCAGACAGTGTGAATTGTGTGCATGGGTATATATGTATGTGTCTGTGTGTGTATATATATATATATATATGTGTGTACATTGAGATGTATAGGTATGTATATTTGCGTGTGTGGACGCGTATGTATATACATGTGTATGGGGGTGGGTTGGGCCATTTCTTTCGTCTGTTTCCTTGCGCTACCTCGCAAACGCGGGAGACCGACAAAGCAAAATGAATAAATAATAAATAAGTTTGAATGGAGAAAAACTGAAGTGAAGTGTTTTAGATATCTGGGAGTGGATTTGGCAGCGGATGGAACCATGGAAGTGGAAGTCAATCATAGGGTGGGGGAGGGGGCAAAAATTCTGGGAGCCTTAAAGAATGTGTGGAAGTCGAGAACATTATCTCGGAAAGCAAAAACGGGTATGTTTGAAGGAATAGCGGTTCCAACAATGTTGTATGGTTGCAAGGCGTGGGCTATGGATAGAGTTGTGCGCAGGAGGGTGGATGTGCTGGAAATGAGATGTTTGAGGACAATATGTGGTGTGAGGTGGTTTGATCGAGTAAGTAATGTAAGGGTAAGAGAGATGTGTGGTAATAAAAAGAGCGTGGTTGAGAGAGCAGAGGAGGGCGTTTTGAAATGGTTTGGTCACATGGAGAGAATGAGTGAGGAAAGATTGAACAAGAGGATATATGTGTCAGAGGTGGAGGGAACGAGGAGAAGTGGGAGACTAAATTGGAGGTGGAAAGATGTAGTGAAAAAGATTTTGAGTGATTGGGGCCTGAACATGCAGGAGGGTGAAAGGTGTGCAAGGAATAGAGTGAATTGGAACGATGTGATATACCGGGGTCAACGTGCTGTCAATGGATTGAACCAGGGCATGTGAAGCATCTGGGGTAAACCATGGAAAGTTCTGTGGGGCCTGGATGTGAAAAGGGAGCTGTGGTTTCGGTGCATTATTACATGACAGCTAGAGACTGAGTGTGAACGAATGGGGCCTTTGTTGTCTTTTCCTAGCACTACCTCGCACACATGAGGGGGGACGGGGTTGTTATTCCATGTGTGGCGAGGTGGCAATGGGAATGAATAAAGGCAGACAGTATGAATTATGTACATGTGTATATATGTATATGTCTGTGTATATATATATATATATATATGTAAACAATGAGATGTAGAGGTATGTATACCTGAGTGTGTGGATGTGTATGTATATACATGTGTATGTGGGTGGGTTGGGCCATACTTTCGTCTGTTTCCTTGCGCTACCTCGCTAATGCGGGAGACAGCGACAAAGCAAAATATATAATGATATAATAATAATGGATGGATTGCGCAAAAGATGCTTGTGGCATGAGAAGAGTAGGAGGTGGGTTGATTAGAAAGGGTAGTGAGTGGTGGGATGAAGAAGTAAGATTATTAGTGAAAGAGAAGAGAGAGGCATTTGGACGATTTTTGCAGGGAAAAAATGCAATCGAGTGGGAGATGTATAAAAGAAAGAGACAGGAGGTCAAAAGTGAATGTCAGTTTGCGGTAAGGATGCATGATGTCTCCATGGTTGTTTAATTTGTTTATGGATGGGGTTGTTAGGGAGGTGAATGCAGGAGTTTTGGAAAGAGAGACAAGTATGCAGTCTGTTGTGGATGAGAAGGCTTGGGAAGTGAGTCAGTTGTTGTTTGCTGATGATACAGTGCTAGTGGTTGATTCGGATGAGAATCTACAGAAGTTGGTGACTTTCGGTAAAATGTGTGAATGAGGAAAGCTGATAATAAATGTGAATAAGAGCAAGGTTATTAGGGTAGAGGGACAAGTAAACTGGGAGGTGAGTTTGAATGGAGAAAAACTGGAGGAAGAGAAGTGTTTTAGATATTTGGGAGGTGAGTTTGAATGGAGAAAAACTGGAGGAAGTGAAGTGTATTAAATATCTGGGAGTGGATTTAACAGGCAATTGGCAGAGGACAACTCTAGTACAGTGTTTGCAGAGGCTTCTACCTAATGTTCCTACATATTACTTTTACCTAATGTTTTCTGTCATATTCCAACCTACTACTTCTACCCAAAGTTCCTGCTTAATGTTCCTACATACTTCTACCTAATGCTTCAGCCTAACTATTACGAACTACTTCTACCTACGCCACATACCATTTTGCCAAAAGGCAGGGCTTGTGCATAGTGCTCACCACAGGAAAATCTAGTTATGAAGAATGAGCTCTGTGAATTAAGTGTGATAAGAGATTGTATGTTTGTGGACAAAATGCTAGCAGTCTACATGTGGGTGAGGCAAAATGAAAAGACAGCTGCCTGGATCAAAGAAGTGCAACCAGACAACCACTAAAATGTTGGCGCCATTACTAGCCCTCCAAATACCCAGGGAGGTAGTATTGGTAAAATACACCTCCATGGTTATTGGCTGCCTCCCAACTACCTACAGTAGCAGGACTACAGTACTGTTATATGTTAGTCACATGTTCCTGAAAAAATGTATTTCAAATGGCAATAAAAAAAGAAATCAAAATGTGCCAAACATTAGGCACACTCAGTATCTCAAGTAGCTGCAGTTACTGTGTTAACAATGCTAACTTTGCAAGATTACTTGGGTTCACTGGATAAGAAAAAAATTACAACTTTCATAATGTAATTGCATCCTTAGTCATATACATTTTAAAAACAATTACCTATACAATTACATATAATCCAGCATTGAACTATATTAACTTTAATGCTCTTTGGCAGTAATGTAAAATACAGCTGTTTATCATACTTGGAATTAAAGCCCAAATTAAATCATCCAAATACACTACAGAGAATATTTTACCATAATTTTTCAGTCTTGTAAGGTATATTACTAATCTTCTTTCAGAGAACGTAAACGTTCCGTATGCCTCTTCAAAGCTTCTTCATGAGCCTTTATCTGTTCTTTGTGGAACTTTACTTCTTGTTTTAGGCCAGCCCTCAACTTTTCCAACTGTTCCTGTTGCTGAAATGAAAATATTGCAAAAAATTTTAGAATTTTTTAAATAATTAGATTGCAATTAGAATCACTAAATATACAAGCTAGCTAATCTCTGTCTTTATGAAAAATTTATGCAAATAGAGCTTCATTGTAAAAACTACTGATAACTCTCCTGGAAACTCTTTACATTATATGAACTCTTCCACACAAGTTTGGAAACCATTGTATTCCTTGATTACCTTTCATTTACCCCTCTAATTCATTCAATTTCCAGATCTGCATTCTCAGAATGTCCATAAGAACTTTAAACTGTTATGTCAGAAAAGGTTGGCAATATATGACAAATCAGGAGCCAAAGTTTAAAGTTAGGAGATTCCTTCCTTAAATTGATATGACCAAAATGAATGATAAGACAGGATGTCAGAGGTCTTTTTTTGTACCTTGAAAGGCTTCATTCACAGACAAAAGTCCACACCAAGGCTGGGCCTTAGGTGAAATACATAGGATTACGAAAGGGAAAAAGAGGACAGGGAAAGTATTTCAAAATTTTGGAAGTGAAAAACCTCTTTTAAAATGTCAGGTCCTAGTTGTTTGGAAAGTCATGAGAAGGTAGAGAGTTCCAAAGCTTCGAGGAGTAGGGAAAGAAATGGTTATCAAAACGGCCCACCCTTGAGTTGCTGATGGCCACACACTAATCATGTGAAGCAGCAGCTGGCTAAGTATTGCATGGTGTAGCTAGCATTGGGGTCACACCAGCAGCCTGCTCTTGGGAGCAAAAACCAAAAGAATACCTTAAGATGAGGGAAAGTGAACCAATATTGCAGCATAGGGCAAGAGGGTCATGTTTTGAAATTAGCCTGGGAGAATTTATAAGTCAGACCAGTTTTGACAACTCTGTCAGGTAAGGATGCAGAGGTTGAACCAACCCAGATTTAAGACAAGTAATCCATAAAAGGACAAATAAATCTTTCGTATAAATGGAGCAAAAGTTCACACAAATAGAACTTTCAACACCTTAACAGGACTCCTAGTTTCTTTGAAGCAGACTCAGCTATTTCCATAATGTGGGGTTTCTAAGAAAGAGTGGATGCTACAGTAATACCAAGTATGTTCATTGAGTCAAGAGGTGGAATTACAAAACTGTCAAAGGTGAGACGAGAGTTGTGAGGAGTTTTCGATAAAGAAATGGGAAGGAACTGGGTCTTGGAGGCATTAAACTTAACTAGACTTCACCTACTCTAATGACGTATGTCCACATCTGAGTTTACTGAGGAAACTGTGTCAAGAAGAGATGCAGATGGATGAATTCAAAGTTGAGCCGCGTTAATGAGTACAAAGAGGTGTTATAAGTTTTGGTCTTGGAGACATTAATTTTTGGTCCATGTAACCAACTCATAAGAACTATTTATATTTATATATTATACTTTGTCGGTCTCCTGCGTTAGCGAGGTAGCGCAAGGAAACAGAAGAAAGAATGGCCCAACCCACCCACGTACACATGTATATACATAAATGCCCACATACATACCTATACATTTCAACATATACATATACAGACATATACATATATACACATGTACATACTCATACTTGCTACCTTCATCCATTCCCATCACCACCCCTCCACACATGAAATGGCACCCCTCTCCCCAGCATGCATGCAAGGTAGCGCTAGGAAAAGACAACAAAGGCCACATTCGTTCACACACACTCTCTAGCTGTCATGTGTAAAGCACCGAAACCACAGCTCCCTTTCCAAATCTAGGCCCCACAAAACTTTACATGGTTTACCCCAGATGCTTCACATGCCCTGGTTCAATCCATTGACAGCACATTGACCCTGGTATACCACATCATTCCAATTCACTCTATTCTTTGCACGCCTTTGATCCTCCTGTATGTTCACTGAGGCCCTGATTGCTCAATATCTCTTTCACTCCATCCTTCCACCTCCAATCTGGTCTCCCACTTCTCCTCATTCCCTCCACCTCTGATGCATATATCCTCTTTATCAATCTTTCCTCACTCATTCTCTCCATGTGACCAAACCATTTCAATACACCCTCTTCTGCTCTCTCAACGACACTTTTTATTACCACACATCTCTCTTACCTTTTCATTACTTACTCGGTCAAACCACCTCACACCACATATTGTCCTTAAACATCTCATTTCCAACACATCCACCCTCCTCCGCACAACCTTATCTATAGCCCATGCCTCGCAGCCATACAACATTGTTAGAACCACTATTCCTTCAAACATACCCATTTTTGCTCACCGAGATACCATTCCTTCCACACATTCTTCAACGCTCCCAGAACCTTTACTCCCTCCCCCACCTTGTGACTCACTTCTGCTTCTATGGTTCCATCTGCTGCTACATCCACTCCCAGATATCTAAAACACTTCACTTCCTCCAGTTTTTCTCTATTCAAACTTACCTCCTAATAACCTTGCTCTTATTCACATTTACTCTCATGTTTCTCCTTTCACACACTTTACATTGAAGTATTCTTTCTCCCCCATTCCCAGGGATAAGTGAGAGAGTCAGGGAGAATGGTTTGGTAAACAGAGAAGAAATAAAGAAAGCTTTGCGGAAGATGAAAGCTGGCAAGGTGGGGGGTTTGGATGGTATTGCAGTGTAATTTATTAAAAAGGGGGTATCTGTGTTGTTGACTGGTCGATAAGGATATTCAATGTATGTATGGTTCATGGTGAAGTGCCTGAGGATTGGTAGAATGCATGCATAGTGCCATTGTACAAAGGCAAAGGGGATAAAGGTGAGTGTTCAAATTACGGGGGTATAAGTTTGCCGAGTATTCCTGGGAAATTATATGGAAGGGTATTGACTGAGAGGGTAAAGTTGGTAAAGCCACACTCCCAAGACAAACACAAGTCACACATTCCTGTCTATGTTCTACACATCACCAATCCCGATGACACAACAGAAAACTGTTTCAACAAATCAAAAGACCCTTCATTATGCAACTTCCATAATGAAAACACCAAGCTCTTGCGACTAAAATGCCCTGCATGCTCTGCACACAAATACTCCCACATTACTATACTTCATGACCAGTCTAACTAAGTGTAATGGACGGCATGATGACAAATACAAGAAATAAGGAAACAAGTCACTGGGACAAGATAGCAACCATATTTAAGAATGGGACAAGAATCACATGCCTGGTTTAATCACATTAAAAACTATGATCACTGTATTGACTGGAGTAATGCCATCTCAGTTATTAACTCTTAACTATATTACCACGAGAAATATCATTGAATCTTCTATTATTAAATACACAAAGAATTATAATCTTATTAGTGATGGTCTATACAAATTAGATAACTTTATTGTTGATAAAATTTGTAAAATAAGTTTATGAATGCTTGTTGTCTGTCTTGGACAATCGCATGTTTACCAAATGGTGTCCTAGCTTTGTCTCTTCAATGTATATCAACTGATTGTTATATCTCTCTCTTGTGTCTCCCCTGATGATGTGATTATTACACGAAAGTGCACTTGGGAGCATTTAGAAGCAGTGAAACATTTTTATTGAGGATGAAAGGCATGTGTACGTATAGGAAGAGAGGAAAGTGATTGGTTCTCAGTGAATGTTGGTTTGCGGCAGGGGTGCATGATGTCTCCATGGTTGTTTAATTTGTTTATGGATGGGCTTGTTAGGGAGGTGAATGCAAGAGTTTTGGAAAGAGGGGCAATTATGCAGTCTGTTGTGGATGAGAGAGCTTGAGAAGTGAGTCAGTTGTTGTTTGCTGATGATACAGCGCTGGTGGCTGATGCGGATGAGAAACTGCAGAAGCTGGTAACTGAGTTTGGTAAAGTGTGTGAAAGAAGAAAGAGTAAATGTGAATAAGAGCAAGGTTATTAGGTACAGTAGGGTTGAGGGACAAGTCAATTGGGAGGTAAGTTAGAATGGAGATAAACTGGAGGAAGTGAACTGTTTTAGATATCTGGAAGTGCACTTGGCAGCGGAAGTGAATCATAGGGTGGGGAGGGGGTGAAAGTTCTGGGAGTGTTGAAAAATGTGTGGAAGTCGAGAACGTTATCTTGGAAAGCAAAAATGGGTATGTTTGAAGGAATAGTGGTTCCAACAATGTTATATGGTTGCGAGGTGTGGGCTATAGATAGAGTTGTGCGGAAGAGGGTGGATGTGCTGGAAATGAGATGTTTGAGGACAATATGTGGTGTGAGGTGGTTTGATCGAGTAAGTAATGAAAGGGTAAGAGATATGTGTGGTAATAAAAAGAGTGTGCTTGAGAGAGCAGAATAGGGTGTTTTGAAATGGTTTGGTCACATGGAGAGAATGAGTGAGGAAAGATTGACAAAGAGGATATATGTGTCAGAGGTGGAGGGAACGAGAAGTGGGAGACAAAATTGGAGGTGGAAAAATGGAGTGAAAAAGATTGTGAGTGATCGGGGCCTGTACATGCATGAGGGTGAAAGGCGTGCAAGGAATAGAGTGAATTGGAACGATGTGGTATACCGAGGTCGACATGCTGTCGTATATGTATACGTTAAGATGTATAGGTATGTACATGTGCTGTGTGTGGACGTGTATGTATATACATGTATGTGGATGAGTTGGGCAATTCTTTCGTCTGTTTCCTTGCGCTACCTCGCTAACGCAGGAGACAGCGACAAAGCAAATAAAAAAAATAAATATAATATATATATATATATATATATATATATATATATATATATATATATATATATATATATATATATATATATATTTTTTTCATACTATTCGCCATTTCCCGCGATAGTGAGGTAGCGTTAAGAACAGAGGACTGGGCCTTTGAGGGAATACCCTCACCTGGCCCCCTTCTCTGTTCCTTCTTTTGGAAAAAAAAAAAAAAAAAAAAAATAAACGAGAGGGGAGGATTTCCAGCCCCCCGCTCCCTTCCCTTTTAGTCGCCTTCTACGACACGCAGGGAATACGTGGGAAGTATTCTTTCTCCCCTATCCCCAGGGATAATATATATATATATATATATATATATATATATATATATGATATATATATATATATATATTTTTTTTTTTTTTTATACCTCGTCGCTGTCTCCCGCGGTTGCGAGGTAGCGCAAGGAAACAGACGAAAGAAATGGCCCAACCCCCCCATACACATGTACATACACACGTCCACACACGCAAATATACATACCTACACAGCCTTCCATGGTTTACCCCGGACGCTTCACATGCCTTGATTCAATCCACTGACAGCACGTCAACCCCTGTATACCACATCGCTCCAATTCACTCTATTCCTTGCCCTCCTTTCACCCTCCTGCATGTTCAGGCCCCGATCACACAAAATCCTTTTCACTCCATCTTTCCACCTCCAATTTGGTCTCCCTCTTCTCCTCGTTCCCTCCACCTCCGACACATATATCCTCTTGGTCAATCTTTCCTCACTCATTCTCTCCATGTGCCCAAACCATTTCAAAACACCCTCTTCTGCTCTCTCAACCACGCTCTTTTTATTTCCACACATCTCTCTTACCCTTACGTTACTTACTCGATCAAACCACCTCACACCACACATTGTCCTCAAACATCTCATTTCCAGCACCTCCATCCTCCTGCGCACAACTCTATCCATAGCCCACGCCTCGCAACCATACAACATTGTTGGAACCACTATTCCTTCAAACATACCCATTTTTGCTTTCCGAGATAATGTTCTCGACTTCCACACATTTTTCAAGGCTCCCAAAATTTTCGCCCCCTCCCCCACCCTATGATCCACTTCCGCTTCCATGGTTCCATCCGCTGACAGATCCACTCCCAGATATCTAAAACACTTCACTTCCTCCAGTCTTTCTCCATTCAAACTCACCTCCCAATTGACTTGACCCTCAACCCTACTGTACCTAATAACCTTGCTCTTATTCACATTTACTCTTAACTTTCTTCTTCCACACACTTTACCAAACTCAGTCACCAGCTTCTGCAGTTTCTCACATGAATCAGCCACCAGCGCTGTATCATATATATATATATATATAGAGAGAGAGAGAGAGAGAGAGAGAGAGAGAGAGAGAGAGAGAATTGGAGCGATGTGGTATACAGGGGTTGACGTGCTGTCAGTGGATTGAATCAAGGCATGTGAAGCGTCTGGGGTAAACCATGGAAAGCTGTGTAGGTATGTATATTTGCGTGTGTGGACGTGTGTATGTACATGTGTATGGGGGGGGGGGTTGGGCCATTTCTTTCGTCTGTTTCCTTGCGCTACCTCGCAAACGCGGGAGACAGCGACAAAGTATAAAAAAAAAAAATATATATATATATATACAGCGCTGGTGGCGGATTCATGTGAGAAACTGCAGAAGCTGGTGACGGAGTTTGGTAAAGTGTGTGGAAGAAGAAAGTTAAGAGTAAATGTGAATAAGAGCAAGGTTATTAGGTACAGTAGGGTTGAGGGTCAAGTCAATTGGGAGGTGAGTTTGAATGGAGAAAAACTGGAGGAAGTGAAGTGTTTTAGATATCTGGGAGTGGATCTGGCAGCGGATGGAACCATGGAAGCGGAAGTGGATCATAGGGTGGGAGAGGGGGCGAAAATTCTGGGGGCCTTGAAGAATGTGTGGAAGTCGAGAACATTATCTCGGAAAGCAAAAATGGGTATGTTTGAAGGAATAGTGGTTCCAACAATGTTGTATGGTTGCGAGGCGTGGGCTATGGATAGAGTTGTGCGCAGGAGGATGGATGTGCTGGAAATGAGATGTTTGAGGACAATGTGTGGTGTGAGGTGGTTTGATCGAGTGAGTAACGTAAGGGTAAGAGAGATGTGTGGAAATAAAAAGAGCGTGGTTGAGAGAGCAGAAGAGGGTGTTTTGAAGTGGTTTGGGCACATGGAGAGAATGAGTGAGGAAAGATTGACCAAGAGGATATATGTGTCGGAGGTGGAGGGAACGAGGAGAAGAGGGAGACCAAATTGGAGGTGGAAAGATGGAGTGAAAAAGATTTTGTGTGATCGGGGCCTGAACATGCAGGAGGGTGAAAGGAGGGCAAGGAATAGAGTGAATTGGAGCGATGTGGTATACCGGGGTTGACGTGCTGTCAGTGGATTGAATCAAGGCATGTGAAGCGTCTGGGGAAAACCATGGAAAGCTGTGTAGGTATGTATATTTGCGTGTGTGGACGTATGTATATACATGTGTATGGGGGGGGGGGGGGTTGGGCCATTTCTTTCGTCTGTTTCCTTGCGCTACCTCGCAAACGCGGGAGACAGCGACAAAGTATAAAAAAAAAAAAAAAAAAAAATATATATATGTGTGTGTGGATCAGGTGTTTGCTTTGAAGAATGTATGTGAGAAATACTTAGAAAAGCAAATGGATTTGTATGTAGCATTTCTGGATCTGGAGAAGGCATATGATAGAGTTGATAGAGATGCTCTGTGGAAGGTATTAAGAATATATGGTGTGGGAGGCAAGTTGTTAGAAGCAGTGAAAAGTTTTTATCGAGGATGTAAGGCATGTGTACGTGTAGGAAGAGAGGAAAGTGATTGGTTCTCAGTGAATGTAGGTTTGCGGCAGGGGTGTGTGATGTCTCCATGGTTGTTTAATTTGTTTATGGATGGGGTTGTTAGGGAGGTGAATGCAAGAGTTTTGGAAAGAGGGGCAAGGATGAAGTCTGTTGGGGATGAGAGAGCTTGGGAAGTGAGTCAGTTGATGTTCGCTGATGATACAGCGCTGGTGGCTGATTCATGTGAGAAACTGCAGAAGCTGGTGACTGAGTTTGGTAAAGTGTGTGAAAGAAGAAAGTTAAGAGTAAATGTGAATAAGAGCAAGGTTATTAGGTACAGTAGGGTTGAGGGTCAAGTCAATTGGGAGGTGAGTTTGAATGGAGAAAAACTGGAGGAAGTGAAGTGTTTTAGATATCTGGGAGTGGATCTGGCAGCGGATCGAAACATGGAAGCGGAAGTGGATCATAGGGTGGGGGAGGGGGCGAAAATTCTGGGAGCCTTGAAGAATGTGTGGAAGTCGAGAACATTATCTCGGAAAGCAAAAATGGGTATGTTTGAAGGAATAGTGGTTCCAACAATGTTGTATGGTTGCGAGGCGTGGACTATGGATAGAGTTGTGCGCAGGAGGATGGATGTGCTGGAAATGAGATGTTTGAGGACAATGTGTGGTGTGAGGTGGTTTGATCGAGTAAGTAGCGTAAGGGTAAGAGAGATGTGTGGAAATAAAAAGAGCGTGGTTGAGAGAGCAGAAGAGGGTGTTTTGAAATGGTTTGGGCACATGGAGAGAATGAGTGAGGAAAGATTGACCAAGAGGATATATGTGTCGGAGGTGGAGGAAACGAGGAGAAAAGGGAGACCAAATTGGAGGTGGAAAGATGGAGTGAAAAAGATTTTGTGTGATCGGGGCCTGAACATGCAGGAGGGTGAAAGGAGGGCAAGGAATAGAGTGAATTGGAGCGATGTGGTATACTGGGGTTGATGTGCTGTCAGTGGATTGAATCGGGGCATGTGAAGCGTCTGGGGTAAACCATGGAAAGCTGTGTAGGTATGTATATTTGCGTGTGTGGACGTATGTATATACATGTGTATGGGGGGGGGGGTTGGGCCATTTCTTTCGTCTGTTTCCTTGCGCTACCTCGCAAACGCGGGAGACAGCAACAAAGCAAAAAAAATATATATATATATATATATATATATATATATATATATATATATATATGCCTAAGCATGAAAAGATAAAGGAAGAAATGACTACAACCTTCAATTTTCTGAAGTAGATATAGTTGAAAAAAGATATCAGTGAGGGTACATAAAGAAATTATGAAATGAGTTTGAACAAATTTGGAAAAGCTCAACATTTCTATAGCAACACAGCAGTGGATGAAGAGATGGATAGAACAAATGTACAATGGCCTAATTTGCACAAATTCACTCTCTAGCAGTCATGTATAATGCAAAGAAACCAAAACCTATAATCCATAACCAAGATCCCTGGTGCAGCCCAGTGACAGTAAATTGCAACTATATGACAAACCAATCCAATAACTTCTATTTCATGTATGCCTCTCACAATCATGAATATTTAGTAGTCCCTGATATCCTAAATCTCTGTAACTCGTTCCTTCCATTTCTTCTTGGTCTACCATTCCCATTTCGTCTCTCCTACTTGAACACATAAATCCTCTTAGACCATCATTCTCCACATGTCTAAACCATTTCAGCAAATCCTGGTCAGCTCTCTCAATTAGACTGTACTTACTACTAAACCTTAAAAATGTAATTCCCTATACAATCAACTTCCCTCAAACCACATATTCAAAGGCAACTTGTTTTCAACGCATTCACTTTCTTCAAATCTTGCTTCTTAATTAAAGGCCCAAAACTCACCCACATACACTACCATGAGCACTACTAAAGCTTCAAATGTATTTGGCTTTGCTATACCAGACACTCTCCTCACCTAACATGTACTTCTCACTGTAGTATAAATAATGTAATGTAACACCTTCAAATGTATTCAGCTTTGCTATACCAGACACTCTCCTCTCCTAACATGTACTTCTCACTGTAGTATAAATAATGTAATGTAACAAATTATATGTAAACAATGATTAATTATTCACAGTAGGTCCATCTGACTGAACAATCTCACCAATTTGCGAAAATACTGCTCTTCTTGGGCCATCTCCCTCTTGCCAAAGGAACCACCTGCATCCCTGATTGCTCCACCAGTTCCACCACCTTCTCCAGCACCAGAACCAGGATCACCTTTAGTCATGCTTCGCACATAACTGAAGGAAGAATGCCAATATAAATATGACGTACAAAGAAATAGTACACATTAATACATTTACTAAACTTTTATATATTAACCTTATCGGCTACTTTAGATATTTAGTGCACTCTTACTGCAGCAATTTTCAATAAATTTGAAGTATATTCAACAGTACCACCTGAAATTTTTTTTTTCTAAACCTATACATACACATAAAGTTTAACAAAGAGGATGTATGTGTCATAGGTGGAGAGAATAAAGAGAACTGGAAGGCCAAACAAGAGGTGGAGGGATGGAGTGGAAAAGATTTGAGTGACTATATCAAACTGATTAGTACCACTCTGATTAAAATCTGACAATCTGAACAGGAGGGACATCTGTGACATCCCAAAGTATTCTGTAAATGTCCTTGTGCAATGGTGAATACATTTTTAAAAGACTCCTCTAGATAAATGCTTGTTCAAATTCTGCACAGCTCTATTAAATTTGCAAATGAATTTACAAACTCAAAGAAGCTGTAATACAAAAAACTTGCCTTGGGGTCTAAAATGACTAGTCATTTATTACTGATGCATTCCACAGAATGCCACCATGCACTGTAATGTGTGAATCTGCAAGAAATTGAGTTCTGGAAATGTGTTGGGCATGTTCAAATGTTTATGACATTGGGATCAAATTACTGCATAACAGGATGTATTCCACACAAGGTCAAATTAAGTGAAATACATCTATAATATCATTGTTATTCCACACTTCAAAGAATCCACATGTCATTAGTTGCATCAAAATAAGAGTTACTTTATAATCTTATTGATTTTGAAACTATTTCATATCATTATCATGTAACCTCACACTCTTCCCCTCCTCCATGAACCAACCACTAACGAGCTAATAAAATGTTATACAAGAGTAAGTTAAAGATCTCAACCCTCGTAAATCATTCTTTACAATGCCACAAATGATTCAATATGAAGAGAACAGAGATAGACCTATAATCTTTTTCTGCAGTCACTATCTAAAAGCAGAACAGAAAAAGCTGACTGCTGCAAAGATCTTGAAAATGGGTCCCGGAATAACATCAGGACCTTTTCATAAAGAGGTCCTTGGGTGATATACATATCCATACATTTTCACAAACCAAGCAATAAGAATACAAACACATGGGAGGGACCATTGGAGAGTCTAAGTCTTCCAGTTAAATAGTAAACACTTCAAACAAAACTTTATGTGATACAAAAATAGGGGCTGTAACTGACTCATGAAAATTCAGTGAATTTGCAGAGGGACTTAAATAAATTTTCAGAATGGGTGGATACATGGAAAACAGAATTCAATATAGATAAATGCACACCACTTAGTGTGGGTGAACACAAGAACACTGATTACAAACTGGTGAAACAATGTGAGAGATTTTGTGGTAATGGTGAGCAAGGATCTTAAGTTGTGGCAAAAATATATTACAGTGTATCATAAGGCTAATTGAGTGTGAGGATTCATTAACTGGATTGTTAGCAATAAAATTCCTGGAGTATTATTGCAACTTTATCTTGCGTTGGTGAGACCATATTTGGATTATAAGGTGCGGTTTTGGGATCCATATTATGCAGATGATATGGATTGTTTAGAGTACAAAGGTGAATGACAAAAATGATCCCTGGATTTAGAAACCTCAGTTATTAAGAAAGGTTAAAACGACTGAATTGACATTCAAGAGGATGAGGGCTAGAGGGGATATGATTGAAATTTTTAAATGGGTGAAGGGCATTAATAAACATGAATAAAGTTAAATTGGCGCCACCAGATGGGACAGGAAATAATGGATTCAAATTAGAAAAATAGATTCAGGTCCAATGTGGGTCCATACTGGTTCAGTTATATGGTGGAAAATTTGTGAAGAAGCTGTAAGTACAATAGTGCAGGCTACGTGGGTCTTTAGGTAACTTTACACGAAGTTTGGATGTGTTTATGGGCTCAGACGGATGGTTGTCAGGACAGACAACCTAGCATGGGCCAATAGGCCACTTGCAGTGTCCTCACTTCTTATGTTCTTAAGTTGCTCGAAGCCGGTTGGTTAATCTAAAGAGTTTGATGTTCACAAATGCAAAACCGTCATTTCATTTTGATGAAATTAAATGATTTCCACCTATAATTCACATACTAATAGAAATTTCACTATATCCCCTGAAAGTAATGTAATAACTTACACAGCAATGGGAGAACGAAGACGTAATAATGTTTTACTGCTCATCGCCATTCTTCCTTCTCGAATAAAAATATTCCTTCCAGCAGCTAAATCTGAGCTGATGCGACGCAGGCCAGCGAACACCCAGCCACCGTCTCATCCAGCTACCGTTGCTGCCAACTAACATAATTATCACCAAACATACAACAAACTTTAATGTTTCTTCACGACGCCACACTATGACAGACCTTACAAATCACCAATAATTGGTGGATGTTAAATACTTTTTTTACCTTGTACTTTTAGCTTCTTTCACTTATTCGTCCGCAAATATAAGTGTGATTGAGGCAATTATTTCATTTATCGTTTTAACTTTTTTAGTGATGCAATGTATAATTATTCTTAATATTTCAGTAAATACATGAGGGGCTTCTTTGATACATTTAAATTTATGACAATTGGGAGAAGACGACATAGAACAGGCACGTACAAGAATATTGTCGGGAGGGAAGAATGAGAAGAGAAACAATGAGCTCACAAAAATATTTAAAAAAAATCAAGACAAGAATTGTCTATAAGAAAAAAAATATTAGACCTATCTATCTATGAATAGAGAGAGAGAGAGAGAGAGAGAGAGAGAGAGAGAGAGAGAGAGTTACAAAAGTTAAACTTATGGTTCTACATGAAGCTCATGATTAGGAGACTGAATTGTGACTCCGTAGAAATGTAAGAATTGTTGATATTCAGTAAGGTTGGTAACGCTGATTTCTTCCGAGGACCACAATAATAGCAAGTACGTAAGTGAAAGAGAAGTCCACTTTAATCGGATGACATCGTGAGTAAATATGTGATATCAGGTTAGATTTTTTGACGATTGTAATACTTTTGCTTTTAACGTGTAAATAACTTGTTTCTGGTGTTAAAATAATGAACGGGAACTTAAAATTTGCAGGTGAAAAATGGTGAGGCTAACGTACCGTAGGCGGTTGTCCTACAATACCCCCAGTAATAGGAGAAAAATGTGAGTATAATGCTGTATTGATTTATTAAAGAATTGAAGTGAATAATACATTTAGCGTAATTGTGCTTATTTTTCTCTAATTTGAAAGTGCAAAGGATTTATAGTTTCGTTAAATTTAGCTTTGCATTAGATGGTTTTTCTTTGTCATTACTGTTTTTATGGAAAATAAACCAATTATTTTGCTATGTTGAGTCATATGCTCGGTATTTGGTAGGAGCAAGTAGAATTTACATATATTCAAAATTTTGCTGGGTAATATTCAGGTGTGTGTATGTTGACTAGCCTTGAGTATTGTTTTTTAGTTGCATTATTTGGTATATTCATTGTTTTCTCATGTATTGAATGATACACTGGTATATTCGTGAAATTATCATGTCAATTTAACAAGCTGGTGTAGCATATTAAAAAACATGAAAACTTTACCCAGCCATCCCAGTAGTGAAGATTTATAGGAATTGTACATTATTTAGCTCAGCACAGATGTTAGCTGTTGGAGTCGGCTTCTTACTTACTCTATTAGCTTTTGGAGTCGGCTTCTTACTTTCTCATTGCTTCATATGGTTTATAATTACAATAATGCTTGCAGACCATGATTGAGAGCAATATAATTCAGTATGATATTTTACAAGATGAAAACCTGTGTATGTAGAGGAAAATTTGGAAGTAACCAGTGGTTAGTTTTTGTTAATGCATTTGTAAAACGCTTAAAAAACAACCTCACCTTGTAGATGAGATGATAGAAATAAACTACACAGGCCCAGTTTGCAACCATAAAATTGAGACATGAAACTTTGTGTAAATAATTAAATGTTAATTAGAAATGAAACCATTTAGCTTGTTTATTCCAAGGACCTGTCCACTTAATGGTTTCACCAACAATGGGGTTTTATATTTGCATTAATTGTTTTCTTTAATAATTTATAGTTACATATAGAAAGACTGCTTTATTTCCCCATTCTTATTCTGGGAAGACTGAAAAACTTATTTTTCATCTTTGGCTAACCATAATTAACCTGCAAATATTTAACTCTGGTCACCATTCGTACCCTGCTATCTTTGCCATGATTTTCATTTTGATAAACCTTTTTAATTTTTTCTTTTGTAAGAAATGTAGCAGAAAATGTTACAGGTAGGTAGTACCACTACTAAGTATGAAGTGGATATATATATATATATATATATATATATATATATATATATATATATATATATATATATATATATGAAAATGTTACAAGTAGGTAGTACCACTACTAAGTATGAAGTGGATATATATATATATATATATATATATATATATATATATATATATATATATATATATATATATATATATATATTATTTTTTCTTTCACACACTTTACCAAACTCAGTCACCAGCTTCTGCAGTTTCTCACATGAATCAGCCACCAGCACTGTATCATCAGCGAACAACAACTGACTCACTTCCCAAGCTCTCTCATCCCCAACAGACTTCATACTTGTCCCTCTTTCCAAAACTCTTGCATTCACCTCCCTAACAACCCCATCCATAAACAAATTAAACAACCATGGAGACATCACACACCCCTGCCGCAAACCTACATTCACTGAGAACCAATCACTTTCCTCTCTTCCTACACGTACACATGCCTTACATCCTCGATAAAAACTTTTCACTGCTTCTAACAAGAAGAAAGTTAAGAGTAAATGTGAATAAGAGCAAGGTTATTAGGTACAGTAGGGTTGAGGGTCAAGTAAATTGGGAGGTAAGTTTGAATGGAGAAAAACTGGAGGAAGTAGTGTTTTAGATATCTGGGAGTGGATCTGGCAGCGGATGGAACCATGGAAGCGGAGGTGGATCATAGGGTGGGGGAGGGGGCGAAAATTCTGGGAGCCTTGAAGAATGTGTGGAAGTCGAGAACATTATCTCGGAAAGCAAAAATGGGTATGTTTGAAGGAATAGTGGTTCCAACAATGTTGTATGGTTGCGAGGCGTGGGCTTTGGATATAGTTATGCGCAGGAGGATGGATGTGCTGGAAATGAGATGTTTGAGGACAATGTGTGGTGTGAGGTGGTTTGATCGAGTAAGTAACGTAAGGGTGAGAGAGATGTGTGGAAATAAAAAGAGCGTGGTGGAGAGAGCAGAAGAGGGTGTTTTGAAATGGTTTGGGCACATGGAGAGAATGAGTGAGGAAAGATTGACCAAGAGGATATATGTGTCGGAGGTGGAGGGAACGAGGAGAAGAGGGAGACCAAATTGGAGGTGGAAAGATGGAGTGAAAAAGATTTTGTGTGATCGGGGCCTGAACATGCAGGAGGGTGAAAGGAGGGCAAGGAATAGAGTGAATTGGATCGATATGGTATACCGGGGTTGAGGAGCTGTCAGTGGATTGAATCAGGGCATGTGAAGCATCTGGGGTAAACCATGGAAGGCTGTGTAGGTATGTATATTTGCATGTGTGGACGTATGTATATACATGTGTATGGGGGTGGGTTGGGCCATTTCTTTCGTCTGTTTCCTTGTGCTACCTCGCAAATGCGGGAGACAGCGGCAAAAAAAATATATATATATATATATATTATATTTTGCTTTGTCGCTGTCTACCGTGTTTGCGAGGTAGCGCAAGGAAACAGACGAAAGAAATGGCCCAACCCACCCCCATACACATGTATATACATACACATCCACATACGCAAATATACATACCCATACATCTCAATGTACACATATATATACACACAGACACATACATATATACACATGCACACAATTCATACTGTCTATCTTTATTCATTCCAATACATATATACACATGCACACAATTCACACTGTCTACCTCTATTCATTCCCATCGCCACCTCGCCACACATGGAATAACATCCCCCTCCCCCCTCATGTAAGTGAGGTAGCGCTAGGAAAAGACAACAAAGGCCCCATTCGTTCACACTCACTCTCTAGCTGTCATGCAATGATGCCCGAAACCACAGCTCCCTTTCCACATCCAGGCCCCACAGAACTTTCCCTGGTTTACCCCAGACGCTTCACATGCCCTGATTCAATCCTTTATATATAGAGTGGATGGGTCATTCTTCGTCTGTTTCCTGGCACTACCTCGCTGACCCTGGAAACAGTGATAAGATATAATAAATAAATGTGTGTATGTTAGTGGATGGTCAGTTCTTTATCTGTTTCCTGATGCAACCTTGCTGACGGAAGCAGTGATTATGTCTAAAAATATATATACATGGAAACGGAAGTGAGTCAAGGTAGGGGAGGGGGCGAAGGTTCTGAAAGCATTGAAGAATGTGTGGAAGGCAAGAACATTATCTTAAGAGAGCAGAAATGGATAAGTTTGAAGGAATAATGGTTCCAATAATGTTATATGGTTGCGAGGCATGGGCTATAGATAGGGCTGTTCGGAGGAAGGTGTATGATTTGGAAATGAAATGCTTGTGGTGTGAGGTGGTTTGAGTAAGTAATGAAAGGGTAAGAGAGATGTGTGATAATAAAAAGAATGCGGTTGAGAGAGCAGAAGAGGTTGTGTTAAAATGGTATGGACACATGGAGAGAATGTAAGGAAAGATTGACAAAGAGGATATATGTGTCTGAGGTGGAGGGAACAAGAAGTGGGAAACCAAACTGGAGGTGGAAGGATGGAGTGAAAACGACAGCAATTGGGGCCTGAACATACAGGAGAGTGAAAGGTGTGCAAGGAATAGAGTGAATTGAAATGATGTGATATACCGGGGTCAGCATGCTGTCAGTGGATTGAACCAGGGCATTGTGAAGCGTGTGGGGTAAACCATGGAAAGGTGTGTGGGGCCTGGATATAGAAAGGGAGCTGTGGTTTTGGTGCATTACACATGACAGCTAGAGACAGTGTGAACAAAAGTTTTTTTTTTTTTTTTTTACTACCTTGCTTGGGGGTGGGGGAATGCTATTTCCTATGTGGCGGGTTGGCGACGGGAATGGATGAAAGCAGCAAGTATGAATATGTACATGTGTATGCATGTACATTTCTGTTTATGTATATGTTTATATACGGGTGTTTATGTGTATATGAAGGGTTGGACCATTCTTTGTTTCCTTTTGCTACCTCGCTGACATGGGAAACAGCGATTAAGCATAATATTTTTTGTATTTATTATACTTTGTTGCTGTCTCCCATGTTAGCGAGGTAGTGCAAGGAAACACGCAAGAAAGGCCTAACCCACCCACATACACATGCATATACAAAATGCCCACACACACACACATATTCATATCTATACATTTCAGCGTATACATACATATACATATATACACATGCATGCTGCCTTCATCCATTCCTGCTGCCACCCTGCCACACATGAAATGACACCCCCGCATGCACGCAAGGTAGCGCTAGGAAAAGAACAAAGCCCACATTCATTCACACTCACACTCTTGCTGTCATGTGTAATGCACCGAAACCACAGCTCCCTTTCCACATCCAGGCTCCACAAAACTTTCCATGGTTTACCCGAGATGCTTCACATGCCCTGGTTCAATCCATTGACAGCACGTCAACCCTGGTATACCACATCGTTCCAATTCACTATTCCTTGCACACCTTTCACCCTCCTGTATGTTCAGGCCCAGATCGCTCAAAATCTTTTTCACTCCATCCTTCCACCTCCAATTTGGTCTCCCACTTCTCATTCCTTCCACCTCTGACACATACATCCTCTTTGTCAATCTTTTCGTACTCATTCTCTCCATGTGACCAAACCATTTCAATACACCCTCTTCTGGTCTCAACGACACTCTTTTTATTACCATACATCTCTCTTACCCTTTCATTACTTACTTGATCAAACCACCTCACACATGTCCTCAAACATCTCATTTCCTACACATCCACCCTCCTCCAACAATCCTATCTATTGCCCATGCCTCACAACCATATAACATTGTTGGAACCACTATTCCTTCAAACATACCCATTTTTGCTGGGAGATAACGTTCTTGCCTTCCACACATTCTTCAATGCTCCCAGAACCTTCTCCTCCTCCTTCACCCTGTGACTCACTTCAGCTTCCGTGGTTCCATCAGCTGCCAAATCCACTTCCAAATATCTAAAACACTTCACTTCCAGTTTTTCTCCATTCAAACTTACCTTTCAGTTGACTTGTTCCTCATCCCTACTGAACCTAATAACCTTGGTCATATTCACATTTACTTTCAGCTTTCTTCTCCCATGCACTTTACCAAACTCGGTCACCAGCTTCTGCAGTTTCTCACCTGAATCAGCCACTAGCTCTGTACCATCAGCGAACAACAACTGACTTCCCAAGCCCTCTCCTCCACAACAGACTGCATGCTTGACCCGCTTTCCAAAACTCTTGCATTCACCTCCCTAACATCCCCATCCATAAACAAATTAAACAGTTGTGGAGACATCAGCACCCCTGCCGCAAACTGACATTCACTAGGAATCAATCACTTTCCTGTCTTCCTACTCGTGCACATTTCTTACATCCTTGATAAAAACTTTTCACTGCTTCTAACAACTTACCTCACACACCATACACTCTTAATACCTTCCGCTGGGCATCTCTATCAACTCTTATCATATGCCTTCTCCAGATCCATAAATGCTATATACAAATCCATCTGCTTTTCTGAGTATTTCTCATATTCTTCAAAGCAAACAGCTGATCCACACATCCTCTTCCACTTATTATTATTAATCGCTGTCTCCCACGTTAGCGAGGTAGCATAAGGAAACCGATGAAGGAATGAGCCAACCCACCCACATGCACATTTATATACATAAATGCACGCACCCACATATACATATACATTTCAATGTATATATACATATATACACATGTGCATATTCATACTTGCCTTCATTGTAAATGGTTACCTTATTTTCCTAGTTTTAACTCTGTAACAGTGTGAGATGCATGATGTGTTACTAAACCATAATATACAAAATCACAAAGTCTTTTAACTGAAAATTCTGCTCATCTTCATGCTTATTTGACTAAAGCATTTTTGCAGCGTCAAGACTCCGGGTGGTCGTCTTGTGTACCACTATAAGAAGAAGCCAGGTAAAGCTCCTGCCTGTGGAAACTGCAAGATCAGGTTACCAGGTATTGTAGTTTGCCGACCTCAGAAGCTTCACCGTCTTTCAAAACGTGTGAAGAGAGTTACCCGTGCTTATGGTGGTAACCTGTGCCACAAGTGTGTTCGTGAGAGGTGAGATATTCAGTGACCAGTAAACATTAATGCTTAATTTTGATGAAAGATAATTTGTTTGTTCTTGTTTGCAGATAGATTTAGTAAATGTGTTTGCTTTACAAATAGAATTATTGTTTGTATCCATATAACTTCTCTGTTCCTCATCTTTGCCAAACTTGTACTTACTTTCCACCCATTATCTTTTTACCTGGTTAATACTTTTCTGATATTGGCCCAGAAATTCTTTATTGCACTTTCCATTTTGATATGATTTTTTTTAGAAGGGAGACAGTGTCTTAACAGATGGACTGAATTCAGTGTTTTCTTTGGTAGGGTTGTACGAGCATTCCTGATTGAGGAAAATAAGATAGTGGTGAAGGTCCTAAAAGCCCAGAAAGCTGCAGCCAAGGCAAAATAAATAATGAATTGAATAAAACATAGATAAATGTGTTGTTGATTTTATATCCTAAATGATGTGCTTATGCAGTTTTTATGAAATGGATCAAATCTTAGTGCTTTGGGATCTGAGTTCAAGGGTGGATGATGAGGGATGGCAGTGAGGGTACTATTGGGAGTCCTTGTAAAAAGAAAATTGAGAGAAAGACGAGTTATGCAGTGAAAAAGAACTCTTTCATTTAAACTTGTTTGCCATTTTTTAGTGATGTAGCTTGAATAAAAAAAAAAAGGGGGGGTGGGTCCCTCATTTGTTTGCATCAATTGTGTACAATGCACCAAAACCAAAGTCCTCTATACACACCCAAGGTCTGACCACCTTTCCATGATTTTCCATGGCTGCTTCATATACCCTGGTTCAATACACTTAAAGTGTCATCCTATGTAAACCACATTGCTCCAGGCCCCCACAGAACTTTCCATGGTTTACCCCAGATGCTTCGCATGTCCTGGTTCAATCCATTGACAGCATGTCGACCCTGGTATACCAGATTGTTCCAATTCACTCTATTCTTTGCACGCCTTTCACCCTCCTGCATGTTCAGGCCCCGATCTTTTTCACTCCATCTTTCCACCTCCAATTTGGTCTCCCACGCCTCTCTTTTCTCTTTCAGTAACAACTTTACTTCATCCCATCACTAACTACCCTTTCTAATCTGCCCACCTCATATACTTTCATCAAACATGTTGATTACATCATAAAAGAAATCAAGCAAATTTGTCAAATGTGATTCTACTGAAATCTGTTGAGAATTTATTATTATGAGGAGTTTCTCTAAATCCTGATAAAACCTAATGAGATTAGTTTTACTACATAAGATACCAAGGAAGAGACTTATGTCATTCTAGCACAGCTTGCAGCTGGGGATGGAGGCAGAGCTGTCATTTAACAGTTCTCCAATTAGATAAGCTTTTGATTCAGGCACTTCTCCAGTACTGAAGGAAACTGCAAATCATCTGTGGAGACAAAAAATATTTATTGTCCTATTAATTTACAACGAATGCACATGGCAGCTATACATAACTTCTCATGTAACTCGCTGATTTTTATACTTTCTATGAAATGTGACTGACATTTACAATATACAAAAATGTACATGTTTTAATTACCTTAAGTACTATACATTTTTTAATTGTCTTAAATACTAATATACTAATCTGATTCCATTTTTTTACCAGAAAGTATATGCATTATCACAACAAAAAAGTCACTTCCAAAACAGATATATATAAACTTAAATTTATTTTTTTTGTGCAAATTTAAATCAAAAAAATAATTATTCAGAAAAGCATGAAACAAAATACCTTTACATGCATGTATTTTAGCATGTTAAAAACATGGAAACAAATTTTTATACAAGCTTTAGAAGAGTAAATTTCATCAAATGTTTAAGACCTATTTCCTGCCTGACCAAACTGAGTTTACTCTAAAATACTAAAGATCACATTCTTTTTTCTTTTTACAAAGCAAGTACAATTTGCAAAATGTTCTACAAACTTTTTGAAAGCACCTTAATTATTACTACTAAATCACAAAAGGTGCAAAGCACCAAAACCAGTGACTTCCCATCCCAACACACCATATCTACAGTACCCAATACAAAGAATTATGCTTTTAGAGAGCCATGGCCAACCATCCCACAATCAGCAACATTCCACCATATGGAGTATACTGCCTCACATTCTTTGATCCAGACAGTGCATAATAATAGCACGTGCCACAGAAGATTGCCGTTCCAATTACAATTAATGAGCCAGCCTGTTGAGGAAAAAAAAATTTATTTAACTCCATTCTCATTTACATGAAGTACAAAGAGTCACTTATACACAGAGTAAACATTAGGTAGAAGTGATTAGCAGGAACATTTGGTACAAGCCTCTGAAACATGGCACTACAGTCACCCTCTACCAGAAGCCTGTTAAGGAAATACTGAAGGCTAAGTGGCAATGAAGTTCACCAATTATGGAGACTACTTTGCTATGGCCACCCTACTGGAATTCCATGCAAATGTGTATCATATGTCTCACGATATAATAGGTGATATGTTGCGGGACATTCCTCTCATGCATCACATGCAAACTAACTGCATGTGAAATACCTTTATCCCTAAACAATTTTGTACTAAACATAGTCACTTTTAAGAGTCTTCCTATTCTCCCAGAACCCTGACCAGCTTATCAGATGTAACACACCCTGTGGTCATACCATCCCAGAAAACATTCATCTGTCTTTCCAACAATTTCTTCATGTACAATATCCTTCTTTCATCATCTCTCATTTGTCAATTCTTATCCTGATACAAAATGAGTTATCCAACTTTTTTTTTTTCTCATTCTAACCTAGAATAAGAAAGGTATTCCATGGAACCCTTTTGTTGCCTACATTGCAGTATACTTTTTTTTTCATACATATTCGCCATTTCCCATGTTAGCGAAGTAGCATTAAGAGCAGAGGACTGAGCCTAAGAGGGAAAATCTTCACTTGGCCCCCTTCTCTGTTCCTTCTTTTGGGAAGGTAAAAAAAACTGGAGGGGAGGATTTCCAGCCTCCCACTCCCTCCCCTTTTAGTCGCCTTTTACGACACGCAGGGAACACGTAGGAAGTACTCCTTCTCCCTATCCCCAGGGCTATGCAGTATATTAATTAGGACTAAAATTAGATTTTTTTTTTGGGGGGGTGGATTTTTCTTTTAAGTTCTAAGTCTGCTTAAATTTCAGATAACACCTTTTTCAGGCATGACTAACAAACTCCAAACTAGATTTATGGGTCTAATGCCATTAAATTCTTTAGAGGCTAATAAACTATACATCTGAATACAGTACAGATTAATGTGACCCTTATGGCCATGTTTAGATAGTTTAAAACATTTCATAAGTGATACAACACAAGCAAAATCCACACCAGAGTAATGGGTCTTATACTATTCAATGCTTTAAAAGCACAAAGTAACCTTTATGATGTTTCATAAATATACAATTTACACTTCTCAAGTTACAACCAGGATTAAGTTATTCAATAACCCATTAATGTGGCTAAGATTTAGACAACTTTTTTTTTAACGACAGCAGGGGCATACATGTTAATAATTCATGTATCTGTTAACTCTGCCTTGAGGTGAAAATACTGTCATTAATGATTGTACTTGTATCCAACACATTTAGCAGACACTAAAGCCTAATTATTTATCCAAACACTTATCACTCAATATAGAGTTTTCAAGGAGGCCTGTACGAAATGTGCACCCACATACTGTAATCATATGTAAAAATGACACTCTTACAATATATATTAGAGATAAAAACCCATATTAATCATATCTGTTTCTGACAGAAGCCACTTCTAAAAATACCTTACATCTTACCATGTATGCCTGACAGCATGTAGGTGAAGCAACATAAATCAAATGGCACACATGAAAAAACTTTACTAGGTTGAGCTGAGATCATCTTACCTAGAAAATGCACCAGTTAATTGTAATGACAAACTTAAGTTGATATCTTTGAACATCTAGGAATATCCCACACATACAGTGAACAGTTGTATTATAAATCACATTGTGAGAGGGTCAAAATGCAATTCCTAATGATAAACATGTATAGACAGCTCTCTAGATGTAACATACTGTGCAGATGACAAAAACTACATCCACTTGGGACAAATACACCACCAATCATTCTTCCTACACCATGGACACCTGAGTGATATCATCAAAACAGTGATCTAAAAATATCTGAGTAAAGGTTGGAAAAGCTCACTAAAAGAGGAAAAATTACAAGGCTGGGCACTTACTTATTAACTGTTATTCACTCACCTCATAAAGATACATGCACATCATCACCACACTTCTTGACCTATGGTCATGGCCATCACAGAACATACGAAACATAAGTTTTGAGATGGGAAATAAAAAATCAGGTTACTGAAGCATTAAACTTGACCAGATGATAACACTCCCTCTGAAAAATGATATGCTACTTGCAGTATACATCAAATATTGAAAATGTTCAATTTTGACTTACTAATTTGGGTCGTCTGCAGAGAGGAACCCCAAGTAAGGCCAAGGTGTGTAAAAAGTGGTACCGGTTAGCAGTCTCATATACCTGCTTCAGTTCCTCAGGATATTCTCGTCGGTAAAACACTGCAGGAAAGAGGATTAACTTTATGTATGGACTATAAATCATTAATTATTTATTTATTTACTTTGCTTTGTCACTGTCTCCCGTGTTAGCGAGGTAGCGCATGGAAACAGACGAAAGAACGGCCCAACCCACCCACATACACATGTATATGCATACACGTCCACACACGCAAGTATACATACCTATACATCTCAATGTATACATATATATACACACAGACATATACATATATACACATGTACATAATTCATACTGTCTGCCTTTATTCATTCCCATCATCACCTCGCCACACATGGAATAACATCCCCCTCCCCCCTCATGTGTGCGAGGTAGTGCTAGGAAAAGACAACAAAGGCCCCATTCGTTCACACTCAGTCTCTAGCTGTCATGTAATAATGCACCGAAACCACAGCCCCCTTTCCACATCCAGGCCCCAAAGAACTTTCCATGGTTTACCCCAGACGCTTCACATGCCCTGATATAATCCATTGACAGCACGTCGACCCCGGTATATCACATCGTTCCAATTCACTCTATTCCTTGCACGCCTTTCACCCTCCTGCATGTTCAGGCCCCGATCGCTCAAAATCTTTTTCACCCCATCTTTCCACCTACAATTTGGTCTCCCACTTCTCCTCGTTCCCTCCACCTCTGACACATATATCCACTTGGTCAATCTTTCCTCACTCATTCTCTCCATGTGACCAAACATTTCAAAACACCCTCTTCTGCTCTCTCAACCACACTCTTTTTTTTTACCACACATCTCTCTTACCCTATCATTACTTACTTGATCAAACCACCTCACACCACATATTGTCCTCAAACATCTCATTTCCAGCACATCCACCCTCCTGCGCAAAACTCTATCCATAGCCCATGCCTCGCAACCATACAACATTGTTGGAACCACTATTCCTTCAAACATACCTATTTTGGCTTTCCGAGATAACGTTCTCGACTTCCACACATTCTTCAAGGCTCCCAGAACTTTTGCCCCCTCCCCCACCCAATGATTTACTTCTGCTTCCATGGTTCCATCTGCTGCCAAATCCACTCCCAGATATCTAAAACACTTTACTTCCTCCAGTTTTTCTCCATTCAAACTTACCTCCCAATTGACTTGACCCTCCACCCTACTGTACCTAATAACCTTGCTCTTATTCACTTTTACTCTCAACTTTCTTCTTTCACACACTTTACCAAACTCAGTCACCAGCTTCTGCAGTTTCTCACATGAATCAGCCACCAGCGCTGTATCATCAACGAACAACAACTGACTCACTTCCCAAGCTCTCTCATCCACAACAGATTGCATACTTGCCCCTCTTTCCAAAACTCTTGCATTCACCTCCCTAACAACCCCATCCATAACCAAATTAAACAACTATGGAGACATCACACACCCCTGCCGCAAACCTACATTCACTGAGAACCAATCACTTTCCTCTCTTCCTACACGTACACATGCCTTACATCCTCGATAAAAACTTTTCACTGCTTCTAACAACTTGCCTCCCACACCATAAATTCTTAATATCTTCCACAGAGCATCCCTATCAACTCTATCATATGCCTTCTCCAGATCCATAAATGCTACATACAAATCCATTTGTTTTTCTAAGTATTTCTCACATACATTCTTCAAAGCAAACACCTGATCCACACATCCTCTACCACTTCTGAAACCACACTGCTCTTCCCCAATCTGATGCTCTGTACATGCCTTCACCCTCTCAATCAATACCCTCCCATATAATTTACCAGGAATACTCAACAAACGTATACCTCTGTAATTTGAGCACTCACTCTTATCCCCTTTGCCTTTGTACAATGGCACTATGCAAGCATTCCGCCAATCCTCAGGCACCTCACCATGAATCATACATACATTAAATAACCTTACCAACCAGTCAACAATACAGTCACCCCCTATTTTAATAAATTCCACTGCAATACCATCCAAACCCGCTGCCTTGCCGGCTTTCATCTTTCGCAATGCTTTAACTACCTCTTCTCTATTTACCAAATCATTTTCCCTAAATATAAATTAGTCAATAAATCTCTCAATACCCTCCAACAACATCACACAAATTTTCCAAACTTACCCCTGATCTTAGCCTGTCCCCATTCATTTATATGCTCCTTTTTAATTCTTACTACATTTTCTCCATATATCCATATCATTGGAGTTCATAATTTCTTTTAACACAAACTTTTCACAAAACTGTTCCTCTCACTTATTTCTCTCATAACCCAACCAGTAATACATGAGTTAACATGTGAAAGACAGACAACAGGAGACATGACTGGCCCACAACTGTGAGTTTAACTTCATGAGAAAATGTAATTCCCCTCAGCAGTTTTTTAAGCTATCACCGACTCACCACTGCTGCACATTAACCTTCTCAGAGTATACCTGAATTTATAAAACATTTGTCTAAACGACTTTTGAAGGTGTCTATAGTCTTAGCATTCATTATGTCTAACAGTAACTTATTCCAGTGCTCAACAGACCTATAAAGAAACATCTTCCCACATCCATACAACATATTTCAACATTGAGTTAAATTCCATTTGTCCTGGTACATGCATTTCCTTGTATTTTCAAAAAGATGTTTGCGATATATGCTATAGAAATGTTCAGAATTGTGAATACTTGGATTAAGATGGTGCGAAGTCTACATTTCTCAAGGGAGAAAAGATCCAATTGTTTTAACCTCTCTTTGCATGCCAGATTTCTAAGGGAATGGAGTCAATTTTGCTGCATGTTTTCATACTTGTTCTACTTTCCCTCTTCATTTTTACAGTTTGGGGACCAAAATTGGACTGCATATTCAAGGTTTGGTCTTACTAGAGAATTATGAAGTGTGAAAATTGTTTTTGGTGTTTTGTAATCTATGTTCCTGGCCATGAAACCTAACATCTGGTTGCCTTTTTTACTTGCTGCTTGACACTGTTTAGTGTACTCCAGATTGTTGCTAATGACAACTCCATGGTCCTTTTCTTCATTTACTTTAGTTAGAAAGTTCTCAAATAGTTTGTGGTTGTAGAGTATATTCTTGCCTCCAAAGTACATAACTTTACACATGTCTACATTAAACTTCATTTGCCATCTGTCTCACCACTATCCTAATAAGTTAAGATCTCTTTAAATCATTTCACAGTCCCGCCTGTTTACAGATCTACCTCCTTGCTTAGTACAATCAGCAAATTTGGAGCTCTTGGACATGAGGCTGAATTCTAGGTCATTAATGTATAATATGAAAAGAATGGGGCCTAGGATTGACCCCTGTTGCACACCACTTGTTATGCTTACCCAATCTGAGTCTTCACCATTTAATACTACATGCTGCTTTGTTCCAGTAAGCCAGTCTCTCATCCATGTACAGAGTAACATAAATATACATGCCATGAGCAAAAGAATATGGTGACAGTTGTTTAATTATAACTATTTCTTTCACTGCTGGTTAGTTCAGAGTTGGAAAAAAATAAATTAAAAAAATTTACCAAGTCCCTTCCATAATTGCGGTTTGTTCTAACCACTTTTCACCGGCATGCATTTTCAACACACACACACACACTTAAATATGCGTATATACAGACGATCCCAACTTACGATGGTTCAACTTATGATTTTTCGACTAAAATGGTGCAATATTGATACGCATTCAAAAGAAATTGTACTTTGAAATTTGATCTTTTTCTGGGCTAGTGATATGCTGCACAGCAGCAGCAAGCCACAGCATCCACTCAGCCACATGATCACGAGGGTAAACAACCATATTAAATGTATTTTTGACTTACAGCATTTTCAACTTACAACGGATTTATCGGAACGTATTTTGAAGGTTTGTTGAATGTGTTTGATGATAGAGTGGCAGATATAGGGTGTTTTGGTCGAGGTGGTGTGCAAAGTGAGAGGGTTAGGGAAAATGATTTGGTAAACAGAGAAGAGGTAATAAATGCTTTGCGGATGATGAAAGCCGGCAAGGCAGCAGGTTTGGATGGTATTGCAGTGGAATTTATTAAAAAAGGGGGTGACTGTATTGTTGACTGGTTGGTAAGGTTATTCAATGTATGTATGATTCATGGTGAGGTGCCTGAGGATTGGCAGAATGCGTGCATAGTGCCATTGTATAAAGGCAAAGGGGATAAGAGTGAGTGCTCAAATTACAGAGGTATAAGTTTGTTGAGTATTCCTGGTAAATTATATGGGAGGGTATTGATTGAGAGGGTGAAGGCATGTACAGAGCATCAGATTGGGGAAGAGCAGTGTGGTTTCAGAAGTGGTAGAGGATGTGTGGATCAGGTGTTTCCTTTGAAGAATGTATGTGAGAAATACTTAGAAAAGCAAATGGATTTGTATGTAGCATTTATGGATCTGGAGAAGGCATATGATAGAGTTGACAGGGATGCTCTGTGGAAGATATTAAGAATTTATGGTGTGGGAGGCAAGTTGTTAGAAGCAGTGAAAAGTTTTTATCGAGGATGTAAGGCATGTGTACGTGTAGGAAGAGAGGTTAGTGATTGGTTCTCAGTGAATGTAGGTTTGCGGCAGGGGTGTGTGATGTCTCCATGGTGGTTTAATTTCTTTATGGATGGGGTTGTTAGGGAGGTGAATGCAAGAGTTTTGGAAAGAGGGGCAAGTATGCAGTCAGTTGGGGATGAGAGTTTGGGAAGTGAGTCAGTTGTTGTTCACTGATAATACAGCGCTGGTGGCTGATTCATGTGAGAAACTGCAGAAGCTGGTGACTGAGTTTGGTAAAGTGTGTGAAAGAAGAAAGTTAAGAGTAAATGTGAATAAGAGCAAGGTTATTAGGTACAGTAGGGTTGAGGGTCAAGTCAATTGGGAGGTAAGTTTGCATGGAGAAAAACTGGAGGAAGTAAAGTGTTTTAGATATCTGGGAGTGGATCTGGCAGCGGATGGAACCATGGAAGCGGAAGTGAATCATAGGGTGGGGGAGGGGGCGAAAATCCTGGGAGCCTTGAAGAATGTGTGGAAGTCGAGAACATTATCTACGAAAGCAAAAATGGCTATGTTTGAAGGAATAGTGGTTCCAATAATGTTGTATGGTTGCGAGGCGTGGACTATGGATAGAGTGGTGCGCAGAAGGGTGGATGTGCTGGAAATGAGATGTTTGAGGACAATATGTGGTGTGAGGTGGCTTGATCGAGTAAGTAATGTAAGGGTAAGAGAGATATGTGGAAATAAGAAGAGCTGGTTGAGAGAGCAGAAGAGGGTGTTTTGAAATGGTTTGGGCACATGGAGAGAATGAGGAAAGATTGACCAAGAGGATATATGTGTCGGAGGTGGAGGGAATGAGGAGAAGTGGGAGACCAAATTGGAGGTGGAAATATGGAGTGAAAAAGATTTTGAGTGATCGGGGCTTGAACATGCAGGAGAGTGAAAGGCGGGCAAGGAATAAGAGTAAATTGGATCGATGTGGTATACTGGGGTCGACGTGCTGTCATTGGACTGAATCAGGGCATGTGAAGCGTCTGGGGTACACCATGGAAAGTTCTGTGGGGCCTGGATGTGGAAAGGGAGCTGTGTTTTCGGGCATTATTGCATGACAGCTAGAGACTGAGTGTGAACGAATGGGGCCTTTGTTGTCTTTTCCCAACGTTACCTCGCCCACATGAAGGGGGAGGGGGATGTTATTCCATGTGTTACGAGGTGGCGATGGGAATGAATAAAGGCAGACAGTGTGAATTGTGTGCATGTGTATATATGTATATGTCTGTGTGTGTATATATATGTGTACATTGAGATGTATGGGTATGTATATTTGCGTGTGTGGACGTGTATGTATATACATGTGTATGGGGGTGGGTTGGGCCATTTCTTTCGTCTGTTTTCCTTGCGCTACCTCGCAAACGCGGGAGACAGCGACAAAGCAAAATAAAAAAACCCTATCATAAGTGTAAGGGATCATCTGTATACTTGATTGTCATTTTCTGCATTAGTGAGATAGTGCTATGAACTGACAAAGAAAGACCACATCCTCCCTTATCCATTCTCTAGCTGTCATGTGTAATGCACTGAAACCGCAGCAGCCTATCCACAACAAGGCCACACAGACCTTTCCATGGTTTACCCTGGAAGTTTCATGTGCTCTGGTTCAGTCCAATGACAACACATCGGCCACAGTATACAGCACAATCCTAATTCACTCTATCCTGGACAAGCCTTTTACCCTCTTGCATTTTCACTCAACCCTTCAATTTACAATTTAGTCTACCCCTTCTTCTTGTTGACTCCACTTATGACAAATATATCCTCTTTGTTAACCTCTCCTGACTCATTCTCTCCATATGGCCAAACCATTTCAGCACGTCCTGTTCAGCTCTCTCAACAACACTCTTTCTATTACTTTGAAATTTGATCTTTTTCTGGGCTAGTGATATGCTGCACAGCAGCAGCTAGCCACAGCGTCCACTCAGCCACATGATCACAAGTGTAAACATCTCTCTCTCAACCTTTTATTACTGCACCACTCTCTCTCCCTCACCCTTTTATTACTTACTCAATCAAACCACTTTACACCACATATTGTTCTCAAACATTTCATTTCCAACACATCCACCCTCTTCTACACATCCTCATCTATAGCCCATGCTTTGCATCCACATACCATTGTCGGAACTAAAATATGTTAAAATATACCCATTTTTGCCCTCTCACACACTGACCTCTCTTTCCACACTTCTTCAGGGCTCCCAGAATCTTTGCATCCTTGTCCACCCCATGACTCACTTATACTTTAATGGTTCCATTCACTACCATATCCACTGCCACATGTCTAAAATACTTCACTTTCTCCTATTTTTTCTCATTCAAAATCACACCTAAACTAATATGTCTTTCAACCCTACTGAACCTTGGTTTTATTTACATTTACTCTCAACTTCCGACTATCATACACTTCCAAACTCAGTCCCCAACTTCTGCAGTGTCTCACTCAAATCTGCCACAAGTACTGTATCATCAGCAAACAACAACTGACACACTAAACAAGCCCCCTCATCCCTTAAAGACTGCATACTCGCCACTCTCTCCAAGACTTGTATACCTCCCGGATCATCATCCTCCCCAGAAACAAATTAAACAGCCAACGAGACGTCGAACACCCCTCCCACAGACCAATCTTCACTTGGAACCACTTACTCTCCTCTCCACATTTGTGTTTATGAACTGTCCAAGGAATTTTCATAAGCAGGGTATTTGAGGAGTACCATTCCCATGACCATTCAAATAATCATGGGTCCACTTTATTAACCCTTTTGCTGCATAATCAATTTTCAGAGGGTGCCTCAAAAGCATCAATAATCCTTCAAAACATGTAATTATTAATTAGACATTTTCTATTACTTTTTCAATATCAAAACAAGATATATTTTCCAAAAAGGCTCCAAAATTTCTTGAAATTCATACTAAACAGAAGAAAATGATGATTTATATAAAAAACAATAGTATCTGATAAATTTTTCTCCTTTAACTAGTAAATAAATTCACATCTAAATCAATGAACAGCTAAAATCATTATTCTTAGAAAAAAATCTAAATACCAGTACACATTACATGAAAGCCGGCAAGGCAGCAGGTTTGGATGGTATTGCAGTGGAATTTATTAAAAAAGGGGGTGACTGTATTGTTGACTGGTTGGTAAGGTTATTTAATGTATGTATGATTCATGGTGAGGTGCCTGAGGATTGGCGGAATGCGTGCATAGTGCCATTGTACAAAGGCAAAGGGGATAAGAGTGAGTGCTCAAATTACAGAGGTATAAGTTTGTTGAGTATTCCTGGTAAATTATATGGGAGGGTATTGATTGAGAGGGTGAAGGCATGTACAGAGCATCAGATTGGGGAAGAGCAGTGTGGTTTCAGAAGTGGTAGAGGATATGTGGATCAGGTGTTTGCTTTGAAGAATGTATGTGAGAAATACTTAGAAAAGCAAATGGATTTGTATGTAGCATTTATGGATCTGGAGAAGGCATATGAAAGAGTTGATAGAGATGCTCTGTGGAAGGTATTAAGAATATATGGTGTGGGAGGAAAGTTGTTAGAAGCAGTGAAAAGTTTTTATCGAGGATGTAAGGCATGTGTACGTGTAGGAAGAGAGGAAAGTGATTGGTTCTCAGTGAATGTAGGTTTGCGGCAGGGGTGTGTGATGTCTCCATGGTTGTTTAATTTGTTTATGGATGGGGTTGTTAGGGAGGTAAATGCAAGAGTTTTGGAAAGAGGGGCAAGTATGAAGTCTGTTGGGGATGAGAGAGCTTGGGAAGTGAGTCAGTTGTTGTTCGCTGATGACACAGCGCTGGTGGCTGATTCATGTGAGAAACTGCAGAAGCTGGTGACTGAGTTTGGTAAAGTGTGCGGAAGAAGAAAGTTAAGAGTAAATGTGAATAAGAGCAAGGTTATTAGGTACAGTAGGGTTGAGGGTCAAGTCAATTGGGAGGTGAGTTTGAATGGAGAAAAACTGGAGGAAGTGAAGTGTTTTAGATATCTGGGAGTGGATCTGGCAGCGGATGGAACCATGGATGCGGAAGTGGATCATAGGGTGGGGGAGGGGGCGAAAATTCTGGGGGCCTTGAAGAATGTGTGGAAGTCGAGAACATTATCTCGGAAAGCAAAAATGGGTATGTTTGAAGGAATAGTGGTTCCAACAATGTTGTATGGTTGCGAGGCGTGGGCTATGGATAGAGTTGTGCGCAGGAGGATGGATGTGCTGGAAATGAGATGTTTGAGGACAATGTGTGGTGTGAGGTGGTTTGATCGAGTGAGTAACGTAAGGGTAAGAGAGATGTGTGGAAATAAAAAGAGCGTGGTTGAGAGAGCAGAAGAGGGTGTTTTGAAGTGGTTTGGGCACATGGAGAGGATGAGTGAGGAAAGATTGACCAAGAGGATATATGTGTCGGAGGTGGAGGGAACAAGGAGAAGAGGGAGACCAAATTGGAGGTGGAAAGATGGAGTGAAAAAGATTTTGTGTGATCGGGGCCTGAACATGCAGGAGGGTGAAAGGAGGGCAAGGAATAGAGTGAATTGGAGCGATGTGGTATACCGGGGCTGACGTGCTGTCAGTGGATTGAATCAAGGCATGTGAAGCGTCTGGGGTAAACCATGGAAAGCTGTGTAGGTATGTATATTTGCGTGTGTGGACGTATGTATATACATGTGTATGGGGTGGGTTGGGCCATTTCTTTCGTCTGTTTCCTTGCACTACCTCGCAAACGCGGGAGACAGCGACAAAGTATAAAAAAAAAAAAAAAAAAAAAAAAAAAAAATATTACATAAATATTTGAATAGAAAGTGAAGGATCTTCTTGGAAAAGGGACAAATATCAGGTGAAAAATATGTGTCTAGCCATAATTTTCATTTCTAAATTCAGTACAAACGTACATAGTACAGCATTATGTACATACAGTATGAATTATTGACATCTAAATTTGATCAAAAATAAGAAGCATGGGAAATTTACACCTTTTTTTAATTTACAGGAGCTTAAGTTTGATGTTATTTGATCTGTGAGTTGGCACCATGCGAGAAGCATGTGTACACATGGAATGAATTCAGTCAAGGAGTGTTGCGGTATTTCAAGCTGCAGTATACTGTTTATTGCACATGTTTTGCTCCTTGCTTCATCCCACCAAAGCATCTTTGAAATTTTTCTTGTACCGGCAGTGCTAAGAAACATACAGCCATCAACAGCGAGATTGAGATGGATGTGCTCAAACATTATGAGAGAGGTGAATGAGCAGCTGATATTAAGTGTGCCCTTAGATTAAGTGAATCAACAGATTATTCATGACAATGCCAAGGATAATGCCAAGAGTGGAACATTTATCAGTGCATCTAAGACCTTGTATCCTTAAAATTCAACCATGGAATGCATATTGAGCACACGGACTGGACACTAAACTCATGAAATGTTTCTATCAGCATGTTTATGATACAGGGAGAAGCTTGGAGTATTTATAATGGCTTGGAAGGAAAAGAAGGAGCAGCGAAAGTATTTCAAGCAAGTCCTGGTTGGTTTGGAAATCTTTAAAAACACTACAATTACCAAAACATCAAGATGACTGGTGATGCTGCTTCAATTGATGCTGTTTCTCCTGAAAATTTCCCAAGAGCCCTCAAGACTATTGTCGAGGAAGGCAGTTATTCCCCTGAGCAGAGTTTAAATGAAGGAAACCAGATTATTTTAGAAGAGAATGCTTTTGAGAATGTAAATTTCCCAAGAAGAGAAGATTGCATCAGAATACAAAGTTTATTATTTAATGTTTTTATTAACAAAATTCAAAGTATGGTATTTCTTTTTTTCATATTGTATATATTATGGTATTTCATATTTCCTGGTACATGTATCCTGTTGTTGTCACTGGTATAATATTTGATACTGTCTTAATAACAAAACCTCCCTTACCTCCATTACTTATATTATGATTTATGCATTTCTGATTTACACAACCATTTTCAAGAATGTTACAACTCCATAAATGAAGAGGTCCTCACACTTTAATGATGAGTATATCTGTGTAATATAACAGTGACTAATAAAACATAAAAATCAACCTCAAAACATGAGGAATAAGAAATAAGCATTGCATAATAGGTCAACTGGTATTTGATATAAGCCAGTTTTTATCAATCTTTAACTGCCCAGGATCCCTTTTCCTGAGGACCCTACAGCCCAAGGCTGTACTACAATCAGAAGCAGGGATAGAATGGACTCCTTTGAAGCAGGAAGTTCTTTGATGAGACAACTCTAGTGTGTCAAATATTAATAAAATAACCTTTCAAAAGGTGACTTTTTGCTTGTAGTGTAGCCTAAACAGGTGGGGTTTGGTAACAACACCAAGATTCACCAATATGAACATCAAAAATTCTCCACTATTTTCTCCTTTGGGTTAAATGAGTGTTAGCGTGTATATCTGGATGTCTATATAAACTTAAATATGATAAATGCTGTAAATATGAAGAATCAGCAACTTACCATGAGCACCATATGCACCAAGTGCGACAGCTGAAGCACCTGAGATTCCAGCAATACGGACAAACCAACGAGCATAAGAAGGAATATTAAGCATATCACCTGGCACTACTTGAGCAACTTTCTCAATCACTTGCTGGCCACTGCTACCCTGAAAACATATGACTATATGAAAGCTAGAAACATAATTATTTGTGAACAAAAGCAAATATATCTCTTTCTGCAAAAAAACTTCATCATTTTCACTACAGAAGACACCACCGAATTAATTTCACTGCACCGATGATAAACCTGGATTCCCTTCAGAGGCCTTTGACTAGACTTTGACAGCTTGGGTAAAAGATAATCTTATTTAATAGCTCATGGCTAAATAATCTTTCCTCATCTGGTTAAACATCATCTTCATGATGCCCTTGACACAACTGGCCTTTGACTTGACGCATATGAATCAAGTCAAGGACCATCTTCACTATAGCGTCATCCACATTATACTCTCAACTAAATACATCCTGACATGTCAGGTCAAAGGTAACCTTCACTATACCCTCATCTTTCTTACCTCTGTCATCAATTGCCTTTGACCCAACCTATAGAGGTAAGTTCAAATGTTATCCCACCTACTAAACACCCTAAAGGATAATGGCCTTTGAAATGACCCTTATGGATCAGGGCCTTTGATCTAAACCTTAAAGTACTGTTTCAGGCTATCTTCTTCACACCCTCATCTTCATTCTTATCTTCTACATCACACTCTGTTCTCAGCTGGTTCTAACACATGCACAGTAGCTCATGTCTCAAGTGCAAGACAGAGCAACAGTATGGTCAACCATCCAATTATGTAACATGACTGTATGAAGTTAACCATCCCATATGTAACATGACTGACTAACAGTAATGTGGCATGTTAACCATCCCATATGTAATATGCCTGCCTAACAGTGTAACCGCAGTGTAGCAACTAATATCATTATTATCTTTTTTTACTTTGTCGCTGTCTCCCGCTTTAGCGAGGTAGCGCAAGGAAACAGACATAAGAACATACACGTCCACACTAGCAAATATACATACCTATACATCTCAACGTATACATATATATACACACACAGACATATACATATATGCACATGTACATAATTCATAGTCTGCCTTTATTCATTCACATCGCCACCCTGCCACACATGAAATAACATCCCCTTCCCCCTGCATGTGTGCGAGGTAGCGCTAGGAAAAGACAACAAAGGCCACATTCGTTCACACTCAGTCTCTAGCTGTCATGTATAATGCACCGAAACCACAGCTCCCTCTCCACATCCAGGCCCCACAACTTTCCATGGTTTACCCTAGACGGTTCACACGCCATGGTTCAATCCACTGACAGCACGTCGACCCCGGTATACCACATCGTTCCAATTCACTCTATTCCTTGCACGCCTTTCACCCTCCTGCATGTTCAGGCCCTGATCTTTTTCACTCCATCTTTCCACCTTCAATTTGGTCTCCCACTTCTCCTCGTTCCCTCCACCTCTGACACACATATCCTCTTGGTCAATCTTTCCTCACTCATTCTCTCCATGTGACCAAACCATTTCAAAACACCCTCTTCTGCTCTCTCAACCACACTCTTTTTATTGCCACACATCTCTCTTATCCTGTTATTACTAACTTGACCAAACCACCTCACACCACATATTGTTCTCAAACATCTCATTTCCAGCACATCCACCATCCTCCGCACAACTCTATCTATAGCCCACGCCTCACAACCACAGAACATTGTTGGAACCACTATTCCTTCAAACATACCCATTTTTGCTTTCCGAGATAATGCTCTTGACTTCCACACATTCTTCAACACTCCCAGAACTTTCGCCCCCATCCTTAATTCCAAACGATACAATCAATGCAATCATACCTTTAAAAAAACCTCCTCCCACTACTTCATTTCTATAATCAGTATCCAAACTGTGTGAAAAACTGATCCATAACAGAATCAAACTAAACATTTTGCTCTCAACCACACAATATGGTTTTTGACCCTATCACTCCACCACCCCTATGCAACACCTTAAACAACATACCCTAAATGGCTTCAACCAACCACAGTACCCTTCTACTTATTACTAGTGGCAAAAAGCATCAACAAAGCATTCAACAGTTTTCCTTGACACATCTTCACACAAAAAATACTTGACACTGCCCTCCACAACAACAATAAAAAATGGGTGGCCAATTCTATAGCCAGCTCCTATGACAAAGTCACTAACAATGGCTTCACCTCTAAAACATTTACTTGACAATGGAGTTTCCAAGGGTCCAGTTCTTTCTCTAAGTTTGTGGGTGAAGTTGTGCATAAGTTAAAAGGTTATGTTGGGGTAAGCAGTTTTCTAGACTTACCTCTCTATTCTCCCTCAGTGATAACTTGGTGAGGTTGGAGGTGAAGCTGATGTATAATATTGTGAATGATGTACAGAATGTTTTTGTGCATGAATCTGAAGGATCCATTAAGGTGAAGATTGGCCTGGATTGTTGTTTTCTAACATTATACCATGGGGCACCAGTGCCATGTGTCCTCTGAGACACCAGCAGTGATTGTTGAGGTTGAGGGTGAGGTTACGGGTAAAGTTAAGGGGAAGGTTGTACATGAATTTAGAAGTTATAAAAAGTAAGTAGTTTTTTGGACTTCTCTCTATATTTCCTTTGAGCCAACTTGGTGAGGTTGATGTATAATATTGTGGATGAGGTTCAGAATCACTGGACATGAGTCTTAAGGTTCTTTTAAGGTGAAGAAAGATCTGGTGCTTGCTTTGTTGTCCGTTTGTTACAAAAATAATCATGTTTATTACAGTCTAACATAGCACATTTTCTATAAGCAAGCAGCTACTTTGTTGACAGCCACAAAAATGTAAGCGACCTTTTTCTTTGAAAATGTATCGAGCAAGGTGATATTACTCTCTTTCCTCTATATACAAGCAAGGTGATATTGGTCTCTGTCCTCCAAAATATTAAGCCTCTTTAAGATGCACAAATTTGTACAAGAACATGATGGCTGCACTGAAAATATCACCCATCACAGAGTAGAATGACCAAAGGAAAATACATGACAAGCTCCTGTTCCAGAGACTGAGGCAAAATCAAGCAGCAATGTAATAACATGGTGCAAATGGTAGCTTCACAGCAATCTGTCCCTAACAGAATAAGCCTAAGAGGTGACAATGAAGAAGTTGGGAGGACCTTTAAGCAAAAATATAACCTCTAAGTTCTGGCAGTAGGTTTTAAGAAGAAACCTGATGAAATGTTCACACCTTTTCTAACCTTGGGTGGAGATGAATTACTTGATAGGTATAATTCATTTGAGTTCCCAACACCAAAAGATAACCAGCTTAACTCAGTTACAGTGCTATAAAATGTACTTGCCAAATTTGATGCACATTTTGCCTTAAAGAAGAATGTACAGGCTGATAGGTCTACATTTTGAAAGTGTGTGCAACAAACAGGAGAATCTCTAGATCCATATATCACCAGAGTCTGGATATTATGCAAGGAATGTGAATATGGAGATCAGAAAGAAAATTATATGGAAGATCATTTAGTATTTGGATGCTCAGATGAGTCTTTTCTTGAGAAATTCTTTGAAGAGGATGACCTTAATTTTGATGCAGCAGTCAAAATCTGTGTGGCACACCAAGGAACAAAGATGCAAACATCAGTACTTCATGGGGAAGAACCAGAAGCTGTCAACAAGGTAACCTTGAAGAAAACCATGAAGAAGACAAAAGAATGAAGACATCCAACTTGAGGACCATACCTGAACCCGAGGAAATACAGTTTCTGTGAAAACAACCATATTTAGAATGAAAAGTATCCAGCATATGGTAAGACCTGTAGCAAGTGCAAGAAGAATCACTTTGCAAGTAAATGCATAACAGAACCAAACATGGGTTCTAGGAGTATGGTCATTGGTATTCAAGAGGATGCAGACCCAGAAGATGACTCCAATGTCCAGTACATTATGAAACTTTCAACCTGATGCAGTGACAAGACCATCATGAAATGTCATTAATGGAGGTAAGCGGTAAGAAGTTTCAAGTTAATTGTGGTACAAGCGTGAATGTCATTCCTAAACACACAGTGCCTTACAAACAGTTAAAGCCCTGTCAATGTTGTATGTGTGGAATTCTACTAAGATAAGCCCACTGGGAGTGTATAATAGTTATCATCAATTGTAAGACTAAAAAGAAATATTCTGTAGATTTTTTTTTGTGAGACAGAATCTTGTAACAGTTTTGTGTAAGTTTTCAGAACAGATGAATCTGATAATTGTGAACTATGAGAATACTAGTATAGTTCAAGATTCATTCTCAAATTACAAGGATGTTTTCAGAAGAGCTAGGGAAATTTATATGAGTTTACATGAGAAAGACAGACAACAGGAGGTCTGACTGACTCACATCTGGGTTGTCTGGTAAATATGAAAAAATAGAGAAGTTTAACTTAACAAGAAAATGTAATTCCGCTCAGCAACAGACTTCTACCGTCCCCGTTACGTTGGACATTGATACAGTTTATTTCAGGCATTTTTCTCAGAGTATACCTGAATTTAATTTTTTTTTTTTTTTTTGTCTACACAACTTTTGAAGGTATTTATAGTCTTATCATTCACTGCATCTGATGGTAACTTATTCCAGTGCTTAACACATCTATACAAAAAGACGCTTTTTTTCCCCACATCTGAAGTACATATTTTAGCTTTGAATTTTATTCCATTTGTCCTGGTAACCATATCTTGTATTTCAAAAAGATGATCATGATTTACTTTATTGAACTTGTTCAGAATTTTAAGCACTTGGATTAAGTTGCCATAAAGTTCATGTTTTTTCAAGGGTGAGGGGATCCAATCGTTTTAGCCTCTCTTCGTATGCCAAATTTCTAAGGGATGCAATTAAGTTTGCCATGCTTCTTTGTACTGCATAATCAAGGTGTGGTCTTAATAGAGAATTATTTTTTTTTTTTTTTTTTTTTTGCTTTGTTGCTGTCTCCCGCGTTTGCGAGGTAGCGCAAGGAAACAGACGAAAGAAATGGCACAACCCACCCCCATACACATGTATATACATACGTCCACACACGCAAATATACATACCTACACAGCTTACCATGGTTTACCCCAGACGCTTCACATGCCTTGATTCAATCCACTGACAGCACGTCAACCCCGGTATACCACATCGCTCCAATTCACTCTATTCCTTGCCCTCCTTTCACCCTACTGCATGTTCAGGCCCCGATCACACAAAATCTTTTTCACTCCATCTTTCCACCTCCAATTTGGTCTCCCTCTTCTCCTCGTTCCCTCCACCTCCGACACATATATCCTCTTGGTCAATCTTTCCTCACTCATTCTCTCCATGTGACCAAACCATTTCAAAACACCCTCTTCTGCTCTCTCAACCACGCTCTTTTTATTTCCACACATCTCTCTTACCCTTACGTTACTTACTCGATCAAACCACCTCACACCACACATTGTCCTCAAACACCTCATTTCCAGCACATCCATCCTCCTGCGCACAACTCTATCCATAGTCCACGCCTCACAACCATACAACATTGTTGGAACCACTATTCCTTCAAACATACCCATTTTTGCTTTCCGAGATAATGTTCTCGACTTCCACACATTCTTCAAGGCTCCCAGAATTTTCGCCCCCTCCCCCACCCTATGATCCGCTTCCATGGTTCCATCCGCTGCCAGATCCACTCACAGATATCTAAAACACTTCACTTCCTCCAGTTTTTCTCCATTCAAACTCACCTCCCAATTGACTTGACCCTCAACCCTACTGTACCTAATAACCTTGCTCTTATTCACATTTACTCTTAACTTTCTTCTTTCACACACTTTACCAAACTCAGTCACCAGCTTCTGCAGTTTCTCAAATGAATCAGCCACCAGCGCTGTATCATCAGCGAACAACAACTGACTCACTTCCCAAGCTCTCTCATCCCCAACAGACTTCATCCTTGCCCCTCTTTCCAAAACTCTTGCATTCACCTCCCTAACAACCCCATCCATAAACAAATTAAACAACCATGGAGACATCACACACCCCTCCCGCAAACCTACATTCACTGAGAACCAATCACTTTCCTCTCTTCCTACACGTACACATGCCTTACATCCTCGATAAAATCTTTTCACTGCTTCTAACAACTTGCCTCCCACACCATATATTCTTAATACCTTCCACAGAGCATCTCTATCAACTCTATCATATGCCTTCTCCAGATCCATAAATGCTACATACAAATCCATTTGCTTTTCTAAGTATTTCTCACATACATTCTTCAAAGCAAACACCTGATCCACACATCCTCTACCACTTCTGAAACCACACTGCTCTTCCCCAATCTGATGCTCTGTACATGCCTTCACCCTCTCAATCAATACCCTCCCATACAATTTGCCAGGAATACTCAACAAACTTATACCTCTGTAATTTGAGCACTCACTCTTATCCCCTTTGCCTTTGTACAATGGCACTATGCACGCATTCCGCCAATCCTCAGGCACCTCACTATGAGTCATACATACATTAAATAACCTTACCAACCAGTCAACAATACAGTCACCCCCTTTTTTAATAAATTCCACTGCAATACCATCCAAACCTGCTGCCTTGCCGGCTTTCATCTTCCGCAAAGCTTTTACTACCTCTTCTCTGTTTACCAAATCATTTTCCCTAACCCTCGCACTTTGCACACCACCTCGACCAAAACACCCTATATCTGCCACTCTATCATCAAACACATTCAACAAATCTTCAAAATACTCACTCCATCTCCTTCTCACATCACCACTACTTGTTATCACCTCCCCATTTGCGCCCTTCACTGAAGTTCCCATTTGCTCCCTTGTCTTACGCACTTTATTTACCTCCTTCCAGAACATCTTTTTATTCTCCCTAAAATTTAATGATACTCTCTCAATTATAAAGTGAGAAAATTGTTTCTGGAGTCTTATACTCTACGTTACTGGCTATGAAACCTAATTTTTGGTTCCCATTTTTACTTGCAGCTTGACACTGTTTAGCGTACTTCGGATTGCTGCTAATGGCAAATCCAAGGTCCTTTTTTTCACTTCAGTTAGAAAGTTTCCGAATAGTTCGTAATTGTAGCATATATTCTTGCCTCCAAAGTACATGACTTTACACTTGTCTACATCAAACTTCATTTGCCATCTGTCTGACCACTCTGCTACAGCTCTACCTCCTAGTTTAGTACCACTGGTAAATTTGGAGATCTTAGATATGAGACGGAGTTCCAGGTCATTAACGTATATCATGAAAAGAATGGGACTTAGGACCAACCCCTGTGGCACACCACTCACTACATCTAGCCAATCTGAGGACTTGCCAAGTAATGCTAAATCCTGCTTTCTTCTGGTAAGCCAGTCTCTCATCCATGTCCAGTGTTTTCTTCACCGATTCCTTGTGCTTTGAGTTTATGTAAAAGTTTCTTGTGAGGTACATTTCTGTCCCAATTCTGATAAATAATATTAAATATTCCTGCAAATCTGTCAGACATGATCTTCTATTGCAGAAACCATGTTCATTGTCCAATATAATTTTGTGATCTTCGAGAAACGTGACAATTCTATATCATATATTTTTCCCATCATAATACCTAACACTGATGTAATGCTAATTGGGCAGTAGTTCAAGGCACAGTTTTTGTTTCCCTTTTTATTTATGTTTATATTTTATTATACTTTGTCGCTGTCTCCCGCGTTTGCGAGGTAGCGCAAGGAAACAGACGAAAGAAATGGCCCAACCCCCCACCATACACATGTATATACATACGTCCACACACGCAAATATACATACCTACACAGCTTTCCATGGTTTACCCCAGACGCTTCACATGCCTTGCTTCAATCCACTGACAGCACGTCAACCCCGGTATACCACATCGCTCCAATTCACTCTATTCCTTGCCCTCCTTTCACCCTCCTGCATGTTCAGGCCCCGATCACACAAAATCTTTTTCACTCCATCTTTCCACCTCCAATTTGGTCTCCCTCTTCTCCTTGTTCCCTCCACCTCCGACACATATATCCTCTTGGTCAATCTTTCCTCACTCATCCTCTCCATGTGCCCAAACCACTTCAAAACACCCTCTTCTGCTCTCTCAACCACGCTCTTTTTATTTCCACACATCTCTCTTACCCTTACGTTACTCACTCGATCAAACCACCTCACACCACACATTGTCCTCAAACATCTCATTTCCAGCACATCCATCCTCCTGCGCACAACTCTATCCATAGTCCACTCCTCGCAACCATACAACATTGTTGGAACCACTATTCCTTCAAACATACCCATTTTTGCTTTCCGAGATAATGTTCTCGACTTCCACACATTCTTCAAGGCCCCCAGGATTTTCGCCCCCTCCCCCACCCTATGATCCACTTCCGCTTCCATGGTTCCATCCGCTGCCAGATCCACTCACAGATATCTAAAACACTTCACTTCCTCCAGTTTTTCTCCATTCAAACTCACCTCCCAATTGACTTGACCCTCAACCCTACTGTACCTAATAACCTTGCTCTTATTCACATTTACTCTTAACTTTCTTCTTCCACACACTTTTCCAAACTCAGTCACCAGCTTCTGCAGTTTCTCACATGAATCAGCCACCAGCGCTGTATCATCAGCGAACAACAACTGACTCACTTCCCAAGCTCTCTCATCCCCAACAGACTTCATACTTGCCCCTCTTTCCAAAACTCTTGCATTTACCTCCCTAACAACCCCATCCATAAACAAATTAAACAACCATGGAGACATCACACACCCCTGCCGCAAACCTACATTCACTGAGAACCAATCACTTTCCTCTCTTCCTACACGTACACATGCCTTACATCCTCGATAAAAACTTTTCACTGCTTCTAACAACTTGACTCCCACACCATATATTCTTAATACCTTCCACAGAGCATCTCTATCAACTCTATCATATGCCTTCTCCAGATCCATAAATGCTAAATACAAATCCATTTGCTTTTCTAAGTATTTCTCACATACATTCTTCAAAGCAAACACCTGATCCACACATCCTCTACCACTTCTGAAACCACACTGCTCTTCCCCAATCTGATGCTCTGTACATGCCTTCACCCTCTCAATCAATACCCTCCCATATAATTTACCAGGAATACTCAACAAACTTATACCTCTGTAATTTGAGCACTCACTCTTATCCCCTTTGCCTTTGTACAATGGCACTATGCACGCATTCCGCCAATCCTCAGGCACCTCACCATGAGTCATACATACATTAAATAACCTTACCAACCAGTCAACAATACAGTCACCCCCTTTTTTAATAAATTCCACTGCAATACCATCCAAACCTGCTGCCTTGCCGGCTTTCATCTTCCGCAAAGCTTTCACTACCTCTTCTCTGTTTACCAAATCATTTTCCCTAACCCTCTCACTTTGCACACCACCTCAACCAAAATACCCTATATCTGCCACTCTATCATCAAACACATTCAACAAACCTTCAAAATACTCACTCCATCTCCTTCTCACATCACCACTACTTGTTATCACCTCCCCATTTGCGCCCTTCACTGAAGTTCCCATTTGCTCCCTTGTCTTACGCACTTTATTTACCTCCTTCCAGAACATCTTTTTATTCTCCCTAAAATTTAATGATACTCTCTCACCCCAACTCTCATTTGCCCTTTTTTTCACCTTTTGCACCTTTCTCTTGACCTCCTGTCTCTTTCTTTTATACATCTCCCACTCAATTGCATTTTTTCCCTGCAAAAATCGTCCAAATGCCTCTCTCTTCTCTTTCACTAATACTCTTACTTCTTCATCCCACCACTCACTACCCTTTCTAATCAACCCACCTCCCACTCTTCTCATGCCACAAGCATCTTTTGCGCAATCCATCACTGATTCCCTAAATACATCCCATTCCTCCCCCACTCCCCTTACTTCCATTGTTCTCACCTTTTTCCATTCTGTACTCAGTCTCTCCTGGTACTTCCTCACACAGGTCTCCTTCTCAAGCTCACTTACTCTCACCACCCTCTTCACCCCAACATTCACTCTTCTTTTCTGAAAACCCATACAAATCTTCACCTTAGCCTCCACAAGATAATGATCAGACATCCCTCCAGTTGCACCTCTCAGCACATTAACATCCAAAAGTCTCTCTTTCGCACACCTGTCAATTAACACGTAATCCAATAACGCTCTCTGGCCATCTCTCCTACTTACATAAGTATACTTATGTATATCTTGCTTTTTAAACCAGGTATTCCCAATCATCAGTCCTTTTTCAGCACATAAATCTACAAGCTCTTCACCATTTCCATTTACAACACTGAACACCCCATGTATACCAATTATTCCCTCAACTGCCACATTACTCACCTTTGCATTCAAATCACCCATCACTATGACCCGGTCTCGTGCATCAAAACCACTAACACACTCATTCAGCTGCTCCCAAAACACTTGCCTCTCTTGATCTTTCTTCTCATGCCCAGGTGCATATGCACCAATAATCACCCACCTCTCTCCATCAACTTTCAGTTTTACCCATATTAATCGAGAATTTACTTTCTTACACTCTATCACATACTCCCACAACTCCTGTTTCAGGAGTATTGCTACTCCTTCCCTTGCTCTTGTCCTCTCACTAACCCCTGACTTTACTCCCCAGACATTCCCAAACCACTCTTCCCCTTTACCCTTGAGCTTCGTTTCACTCAGAGCCAAAACATCCAGGTTCCTTTCTTCAAACATACTACCTATCTCTCCTTTTTTCACATCTTGGTTACATCCACACACATTTAGGCACCCCACTCTGAGCCTTCGAGGAGGATGAGCACTCCCCGCGTGACTCCTTCTTCTGTTTCCCATTTTAGAAAGTTAATACAAGGAGGGGAGGATTTCTGGCCCCCCGCTCCCGTCCCCTCTAGTCGCTTTCTTCGACACGCGAGGAATACGTGGGAAGTATTCTTTCACCCCTATCCCCAGGGATAATATACATATGTATATACATATACACATACACACACATTCCTTTTTTATATACAGGAATAACATTTGCTAGTTTCCAATCAGTTGGCACCTGACCATCTAATGGAGATTTGTTGAATATCTTTGTTTTGCAGTATATCAGCCGTCTCCTGACCTCTTTTACAAATCTTGGAGGTAAGTTATCTGGGCCGTTGGATTTGTTGGGATTTAACTGGTCCAAGTATCTACAGACTTCACAGTTCTTTGTTTCTCTAACCTTCAACTCTTCTTTATCAGATCCTCGAAACATTTTCATTGGGTGCAGTATTCAAGATGCTTCTTCAAATGTGAATACCATGTTAAAGGAAGAATTTAGTATGGTAGCCATTTTCTTGTCATCAGTAGTTACTGTGTCATGTTCGTTTCATAATGGTCCAATATCTTCTTTTACTGCCTTCCTTTGTCTTGTATATTTGAAGAATTCCTTAATATCATTCTTAACTCTCAAGGAAATGCCTTTTCTTCCTTGCATTTACTCTGTCTTATGACTTTCTTACACTCTCTTTGGATTATGATTAAATCCTGGTGATTTTCATCGGATCCCATTGATGTGAATTTCTAATGTATTTTCTTCTTTTGGCAAATTAGTCCTTCTGGTGTTGTTAAACAAACTCTTGATTCATCATCAAATCAAGTAGCAATATCATCATGTAGAAATCAATCAGGATAAAAAAAAAAATCATAATTAGTTTAGTATATTCATATTTATTCATATATTTTGATTTGTCACTGTCTCCTGTGTTTGCGAGGTAGCACAAGGAAACAGACGAAAGAAATGGCCCAACCCACCCCCATACACATGTATATACATACACATCCACACACGCAAATATACATACCTATACATCTCAATGTACACATATATATACACACACAGACATATACATATATACACATGTACATAATTCATACTGTCTGCCTTTATTTATTCCCATCGCCACCTCGCCACACATGGAATAACATCCCTCTCCCCCCTCATGTGTGCAAGGTAGCGCTAGGAAAAGACAACAAAGGCCCCATTCGTTCACACTCAGTCTCTAGCTGTCATGTAATAATGCCCGAAACCACAGCTCCCTTTCCCACATCCAGGCCCCACAGAACTTTCCATGGTTTACCCCAGATGCTTCACATGCCCTGATTCAATCCATTGACAGTACGTCGACCCCGGTATACCACATCGATCCAATTCATTCTATTCCTTGACCGCCTTTCACCCTCCTGCATGTTCAGGCCCCGATCACTCAAAATCTTTTTCACTCCATCTTTCCACCTCCAATTTGGTCTCCCACTTCTCCTCGTTCCCTCCACCTCCAACACATATATCCTCTTCGTCAATCTTTCCTCACTCATTCTCTCCATGTGCCCAAACCATTTCAAAACACCCTCTTCTGCTCTCTCAACAACGCTCTTTTTATTTCCACACATCTCTCTTACCCTTACATTACTTACTCGATCAAGCAACCTCACACCACATATTGTCCTCAAACATCTCATTTCCAGTACATCCACCCTCCTGTGCACAACTCTATCCATAGCCCACGCCTCGCAACCATACAACATTGTTGGAACCACTATTCCTTCAAACATACCCATTTTTGCTTTCCAAGATAATGTTCTCGACTTCCAAACATTTTTCAGGGCTCCCAGGATTTTCGCCCCCTCCCCCACCCTATGATTCACTTCCACTTCCATGGTTCCATCTGCTGCCAGATCCACTCCCAGATATCTTAAACACTTTACTTCCTCCAGTTTTTCTCCATTCAAACTTACCTCCCAATTGACTTGACCCTCAACCCAACTGTACCTAATAACCTTGCTCTTATTCACATTTACTCTTAACTTTCTTCTTTCACACACTTTACCAAACTCAGTCACCAGCTTCTGCAGTTTCTCACATGAATCAGCCACCAGCACTGTATCACCAGCGAACAACAACTGACTCACTTCCCAAGCTCTCTCATCCCCAACTGACTGCATACTTGCCCTCTTTCCAAAACTCTTGCATTCACCTCCCTAACAACCCCATCCATAAACAAATTAAACAACCATGGAGACATCACACACCCCTGCCGCAAACCTACATTCACTGAGAACCAATCACTTTCCTCTCTTCCTACACGTACACATGCCTTACATCCTCGATAAAAACTTTTCACTGCTTCTAACAACTTGACTCCCACACCATATATTCTTAGTACCTTCCACAGAGCATCTCTATCAACTCTATCATATGCCTTCTCCAGATCCATAAATGCTACATACAAATCCATTTGCTTTTCTAAGTATTTCTCACATACATTCTTCAAAGGAAACACCTGATCCACATATCCTCTACCACTTCTGAAACCACACTGCTCTTCCCCAATCTGATGCTCTGTACATGCCTTCACCCTCTCAATCAATACCCTCCCATATAATTTCCCAGGAATACTCAACAAACTTATACCTCTGTAATTTGAGCACTCACTCTTATCCCCTTTGCCTTTGTACAATGGCACTATGCAAGCATTCCACCAATCCTCAGGCACCTCACCATGAATCATACATGCACTAAATAACCTTACCAACCAGTCAACAATACAGTCACCCCCTTTTTTAGTGAAATACAGACAATAAAAGTTACAGCCAAGGTGGATGAATCAACAAAATGGGGTAGGCTGTATGTTATTGGAAGCAAGAAATCAAGTGATATTAGAACTTCATTGATCCACAAGCACTGAATAAAAATACATGTAAAAGAAATACAGCCATAACTAGTAACTGATGATGTATTACCTGACCTTTCAAAGGCTAGACTGTTCTATGAGTCTGATCTGAGCAATGTTTATTGGCACTGTTTACTAGATGATCAATCAAGCTATCCTCCTACATTTCAGACACGACTAGGAAGGTATAGGTGGTTCAGATTACCATTTGGCAGAGCTACAAGTAGTGAGATATTCCAGAGGTAGCTGAATACTGCCCTAGGAGGTTTGACAGTTGTGTTTGTAGCTGATGACATATAGTTTATGGTACTAAGGACAATGATGAATTAGCAAATAACAATCATGGTAATAATGTGTGTGAACTGTTCAGAGAGATGTAGGAAACATGGCAACAAGCTCAAAAATCTTAAGACAGAATTGAGGAAGTCAGAGATTTCTTTTCCAGGATATGAGATATCTTAATCTAATTTGAAACTGATCCTGATAAAATAGCAGCCATTGTAAAGATGAAAACTCCACAAAACATGACAGAGGTACATAGACTAGCAGGCATAGTGAATTACTTAGCTGACTTCCTACCTAAATTGTTTGATATAATGGAACTTATCCATTACCTAGCTAATGTAATGTCTGATGTAATGGAACCTATCTATTCACTAGCTAATAAATATGCTGAATGGCAACAGGGAAGAGTACATGAAGAAGCTCTAGACAAAGTCCGTTAGCTGGTGACATAGTAGCTTTCTATGTCCAAAAATCATTATGATTCAGTGTGTCACTAGTCAGATAGGCTAAGTTCTACAATGATGCAAGAGTGTAAACCAATATCTTATACAAGGACAGCAATGACTCCTACAGAGATTAGGTATGCAAAAAGAGATAAAGAGATGCTAGCAGTTGTGTTTGCTCTGACAAAGTTTCATTGGTATACAATTGAGAAACTGACCAAAGTAATAAGTGACCACAAACCTCAAAAAAGAAAAAAACTGCAAGGAACTAGAATATCAGTCTGGGAAGAACATGCACACTGCAGGTTTTCTGTCAAGGACACACTTACCACAGAATGGGAGGACAAATGTTTGAAAATATAAACTTAATATCTTAACTACCCATCAGACCAGAGCATCTGGAGAAAATAAAAACAACAGCATATGATGAGACAATGAATTTACCCTTGAAAATCATAATCTCTAGGTGGGCTAAAATCAAAGATACTGTCCCCAACCAGCTACTGCCTTATTTTTGTTCAAGTTCTCAACACAAAATGGTTTGATATTCAGAGGAGATAGGATAGTCATACTTTATGTTTTGCATGCGGAGATCAAGATAGCAATACACTCAACTCGTACAGGTGTAGAAGGCTATCTGAGGCGTGCAAAGAATATTCATACTACCAAGTATGAAGGTGAGATTAAATAGCATATTCCTAAGTACCAAGTCGAATGGAATGGTTGAATCAGCCGTCAAAACTGTTAAGAATCTGATCAGTAAGGCCATGACCATTGGAAATGATCAATATTTAGCCACACTGCACTTAAGAAACACTCCTACACGTAATATGGAAATGAGTCTAGCACAACAGAATCTTCGAAGAAAGACACAAACTTTGTTTTCAGTATCACCTAAGCTCCTAAAGCTTCAACAGATAGATGTCTCACTCAAAAAGAAAAAAGAGAAGACTCAAGCATCTGAAGAGAGCATGGTATTACAATAAGACAGCTAAAGATCTTGACCCATTAGAAGGAAACATGATATGGATCAGATCAAATACTCTCAGAGAAAGAACTGGCAGAAAGGAACACCGAAAAAGAGGCTGGATAACAAGTCATGTGAAGTGATAATTCTGGCACTGTACACCGCAATAACAGCACTTAAGAGAGACTAGTGAACAAGAACTGGATGATGAAGAACGATCATGAGACAGTAGGACAAAGGATGTACAAGTTGAAAGAGGGTTAGACAGAATTAGGTTTGGAGGACAATGAATACAGGTCTATGTGAGTGAGTCAAGTAGCATGCAGGACCAGGATAAAGATGAAGTAGGTCACAGAGAGGTTGTTTCTAGTGCAGCAGGTGAAGTTACTAAGTACATTGTAATCAAGTAAATACCATTACACTGTAATCAAGTATATATTTCAGTACACAAAAATACCTATATAATTGTGCCATGAATAATCTCTTCAAGTTTAATCACTAACATATATTACAACCATATTATAGTAATAAACATTTTTTAAGTTGATGTATAATATACCATACAATACTCTGTCTTTCAAAAGTGAAAGTATATAAGTATGTTAATTGGTTTACCATGGCAAGTTTTCTGTAAGCAAAACGTTTGTTGATATTCACAAAAAAGTAAACAACCTTTTTCTTTCAAGAACCTACTGGACAAGGTTAAAATGGTATCTTCTTAGAAATATTAAGCCTCTATAATATATACAAACTAGTAAAAAAAATCTTGGCAACTAAAGCTATTCTAACCGCCTATTCAAGAGTGTGGTTGTTATATTTCATTTATAGTACTAAATATCACTATAAAACTTGACTGCTTGGGAAATAAGCAAGGTATTTAATGTGCCCTGTTGACTTTCAGTTATATGTTGCTTACTACAACACCACATCTTTCCAAAAATACTGGTGTTTCCTTACTTCATCATAAACCATAACCATATCATTCACAAAACACGCCACTGACATTGCAGAACAAAATCAAATCATAAATTTCGAACATTTCACAGTAATATAGTGCTAAACTTACCAAAAATATGACCTATTATACTCTCAAATGGAATTCTATTCCAAACGCGGCTAGAAATCATCTAGTCACTTTGAAATATTGAATGTATTTCATACAAAATTTAGTTTGAAACATCTCAGTATCCCGAGGTACTAATAACACAGTGAACTTAGAATGTCATAATTTTACCTTGTAGCGGTCTGCCCAAATTAAGTCTCCAACCCTTTTGGGGCAACGGGAGACCTCGCGTGTAATGGGATTGTTCCACAGCCAACTGTAGCTGTCGCCCACCATCAGGCCGTTTCCTTGCAAGTACAACAATTTCTTTTATTGTCTATAATTCTATTTCTTTTTCCCTTCGGACGATTATGGGCAAATTCTGAACATGACTTCTTTCTCAAATACTATATGTTAAATAACCAAACACATACCTCAGAGGCACAGCAACAGACCCGATGTGGTATTAAGACAAAAGAACATCACAATTTAGAAGGTTCCAGGCGGCTATTGCCGACTTGACACTATATCTGCTTCTTGCTCCAGCAGCTGATGCAATGCCACAACCTACACAAACCAGCTGATGAACATTAAATAAGACAAATTTATGATTGTATAATAGAAAAGCAGAGTTGACTGTAAAGATCAACCCAAATGTCTACACTTCGATATATATGCTATCGCTTTGGGTTATTTTATTTGGCTGAATACATGTGAATATTTCAACAATTCTTATTCCCATAGTGGTCACGATCAAAATGTTACAAGTGGAAGAATAACAAATTAATTTTGAATTATACAGAACTAATATTTCTTCACTAAAACGTCATATAAAGAGCTGAGCACACAGTTAGATTTCTATACATGAACATGAATTTCATTCACAGACCCCTCTCTGGTCATGATGACTAATGTCGCTATTAATATGTCCGACATAGCCGAATAGCCATACCTGTCTTACCAGCACTGACCGGGATCGACGGAATATCCATTACTATTCACATGCATTATATTACAATGTAGATATTTGATTTTACTATAATGAAGATTTTATCGTATGAATATTCAATTTGTTTAAAGTATGTTAGTAACATGACTTTGATATATCTTAATAATGCAGTCTTTATGTCAGAGACATTTGACAAGTTGAATTTGACAGTCATTGGTGCCTTTCAGTGCTTAATGTAGTTTTTCCAGTGACAAATTTAACTCAATATTGAATTACTACTAGTCACAGGATCATGTTAATGTTGGTATGTAGGAGGTATCGCAAAGATGGTTACACAGTATTTCAGTGATCTTATTTTATTTAAACCTGCTTTGTACAAGGATGTTATCAAGTGCGACTGCAAACTTTTGGAAAAAGACGTTATCAATGTTTTTTCATAATGACATTGCTCATTTTCACATTCCAAGCAAACACAAATACACATGAGGAAAGAACGTCATAATATGGATATCACTTAGTTGGAAATAAACTACAGGAATCTTTATGAGAAAGACTTAGAAGCACACAAGACCTTAATCTTGCATTTATACTTGTCTCCATAACCCGCTCACTTACTCGTGCTCAGAATCATTATTATGCTGCTCTTATTCTATTTATTAACATCCAAAGATAATAGAGTGGTAGAAATGATCCTGATAACTTACTGGACAGGATAATACCACAAACAATTTAGTATTAATATTTTGTGAAACATATATGGCACAGTCAGTTATATGATGTTCAAGTTACTCTGTCAATACCATGGTGTTATATATTGTAAGTCTGAGACATGCCTCCGGAACTTTAGGTTGTAGAGACAGCATTTCTTGCCTTCTGAAGGCTTCCATAAAGCGGTTGGGACTAAGTGGGTCCCTTAGCGGTTGTGGTACAACACTGTAAGTATGGGATGGGCAGGCACTGAATTTGGGCAATGTGATTTCAGGTAAGTTTATGACCTCCCAAGTGAAGTGTACAATAGAGGGGCCAGATTAGCATTTGTAGAATCAGTGGAACATGTTTTTACTGTTCGGAGAAATGAATGTGTGTGTATAAGGTGCATCACAACATCCACAATATTTAATTACAGTATGCATGTAACCACCTAAGGAAGTCGTCATGCACAATATCAGATCTGTTGAATTAATAAAACCAGAACAGTCAGTGGAGTGATCTAGACAAATTAGCCTCATAACATTCTTAGAAACCGTATACAAGGAACAAGACATTAACAGAAATCTGTTTAATTACCTGGAAGGATATATAACATGACCGCACATTTTCCATTTTGCTCATTTAGTAGTTAATGATCCATTGTGAAGATTCTAAACTTTCATGACCAGAAAGCTATTCATCACCTAATTCTAAATCGTAAAGGTATTCAACTTTTTCTGTAAAAACATCTATCGTGCATCTTGCTGTTGACATCATTGGTTTCATTAATGTATTTTATACAATTTATATATTGAATATATATAAGTATTTTTTTGGCTTTGATCGCTGGTCTACCGGTTTTCGAGTGTATGCCAATATAAACCATCTGAAGATGTTAAATGACTGCAAACTAAAACTCTCCTACAATGACATTGCCATTACATTCCACAGCAAACAAAATACACTAAAAACGTTATCATGGTTTACACAGTACGTTGAATAACCTACAGAATCATTAGACATCACGTCAACCGTATACACACATGCTACATTCACTCTATTCCTTGCTCTCCTTTCACCCTCATCTTCAGCCGTCCAAATCTTTTTATCATCTTCCACCCATTTGTCTCCCTTTTCCTCGTTCTCACTCACACATATAGCCTTGGTCAATCTTTCCTCATATTCTTACTGTGCCAAAACCATTTCAAAACACACTTTCTGCTCTCTCAAACCTTTTTTATTTCCAAAATCTTATACTTAGTTACTTACTCGATCAACACTCACACCACTGTGTCTCAAATCTATTTCAGCAAGACATGCCTCCACTGCTAAACAGCTTTCCTTAGCCTCGCCTACCATACAACTGTTGGAACCTATTTCTTCAAACATACCATTTTGCTTTCCGAATATGTTATCGATTGCACACAATTCTTCAATGGTCAGTAATTTTGCACCTCCCACCATGATCATCGCTTCCATGGTTCACGCTGCCAGATCACTCCCAGATATCTAAAACACTTCACTGTCCTCCAGTTTTTCTCCATTCAAACTACTCCCAATTGAATACCTTAACCCTACGTACTAATAACCTTGCTGATCTCATCAAAATTAATCTTAATTTATTCTATCAAACATTACCAAACTCAGTCCCAGCTTTGCAGTTTCTCACATGAATCACACCATTGCTGTATCATCAGGAACAACAACTGAATCATTCAAGCTCTTATCCCCAACAGACTATATCCTTGCCCTCTTTCCAAACTTTGCATTTCACCTTCCCTAAACTAACACCATCATAAACCAAAGTATAATACAACATGGAGACATTCACACACCCTTGCCAGAAACTACATTTCACTGTAAACCAATCACTTTCCTCTTTCCTACACGTATCACATGCCTATACATCCTCGATAAAAATTTTTCCTGCTTCTAACAACTTGCCTCCAACAAATAATATCTTAATACCCTCCACAAGCATCTATAATATCATATGCCTCTCCAGTCCATAAAATCTACATACAATCCATTTGCTTTTCTAAGTATTCTCACTACATTCCTCAAATCAAACACTGATCACACTCCTTACCACTTCTAAACCACACTGCTCTTCCCAATTGATGCTTTACATGCCTTTCACCCTCCTGCATGTTCAGGCCCCGATCTCAACAAATATCTTTTTCACTCCACTTTCCACCTCCAATTTGGTCTGCCCTTCTCCCGTTCCCCTCCACCTCCGACACATATATTCCTCTTGGTCAATCTTTCCTCACCCATTCCTCCGATGTGCCCAAACCATTTCAAAACACCCTCTTTCTCTCTCACTCAACCACGCTCTTTTTATTTCCACACATCTCTCTTACCTTTACGTTACTTACTCGATCAAACCACCTCACACCACTTACTGTCCTCAAACATCTCATTTCAGCACATCCATCCTCCTGCGCACAACTCTATCCATAGCCCACGCCTCGCAACCATAGAACATTGTTGGAACCACTATTCCTTCAAACATACCCATTTTTGCTTTCCGAGATAATGTTCTCGACTTACACATTCTTCAAGGCTCCCAGAATTTTCGCCCCCTCCCCCACCCTATGATCCACTTCCGCTTCCATGGTTCCATCCGCTGCCAGATCCACTCCCAGATATCTAAAACACTTCACTTCCTCCAGTTTTTCTCCATTTAAACTCACCTCCCAATTGACTTGACCCTCAACCCTACTGTACCTAATAACCTTGCTCTTATTCACATTTACTCTTAACTTTCTTCTTTCACACACTTTACCAAACTCAGTCACCAGCTTCTGCAGTTTCTCACATGAATCAGCCTACCAGCGCTGTATCATCAGCGAACAACAACTGAATCACTTCTAAGCCCCTCTCATCCACAACAGACTGCATACTTGCCCCTCTTTCCAAAACTCTTGCATTCACCTCCCTAACAACCCCATCCATAAACAAATTAAACAACATGGAGACATCACACACCCCTGCCGCAAACCTACATTCACTGAGAACCAATCACTTTCCTCTCTTCCTACACGTACACATGCCTTAATCCTCGATAAAAACTTTTCACTGCTTCTAACAACTTGCCTCCCACACCATATATTCTTAATACCTTCCACAGAGCATCTCTATCATATGCCTTCTCCAGATCCATAAATGCTACATACAAATCCATTTGCTTTTCTAAGTATTTCTCACATACATTCTTCAAAGCAAACACCTGATCCACACATCCTCTACCACTTCTGAAACCACACTGCTCTTCCCCAATCTGATGCTCTGTACATGCCTTCACCCTCCTGCATGTTCAGGCCCCGATCACACAAAATCTTTTTCACTCCATCTTTCCACATCCAATTTGGTCTCCCTCTTCTCCTCGTTCCCTCCACCTCCGACACATATATCCTCTTGGTCAATCTTTCCTCACTCATTCTCTCCATGTGCCCAAACCATTTCAAAACACCCTCTTCTGCTCTCTCAACCACGCTCTTTTTATTTCCACACATCTCTCTTACCCTTACGTTACTTACTCGATCAAACCACCTCAAACACATATTGTATTGTGAAATGCATAACGATTCTCTCCCTGAACTCCTTTCAGTTTCAGATACTATCCCATTAAGGAAGATGATGCATTCTTCAGTTGGTATACTGACAAAAGAAGCTAGTGATTTTGATTAAAAAGCAGGATTGTCATGGCAAAGTGACTTTGATAGGGCATGGAATGATTTGAAATTGTTATGGTATGGACAATTTGTTTTATAAGAGCCTTCTCTTGTAAAACAACATAGTGCCCAGGGTTGCACAACATGGACAAAAAAGATATCACAGAAAACTATTATTTGTCAAAACCATAAACGGTATTTGTTATGGTTATCTATAATATCTTATGTATTGTTATATTCTATATTTGTTTATTCATATACTTGATCACTGTTTCCAACATTAGTGAGTTAGTGCCAGGAAAAGGATGAAGAAAGATCCATCCATCATATACACACATATATACATACATGTCCATATACATCCATATGTATACATAACATATATACACATTACTGTATACACATGTAAATATTCATACATGCTCACCCTCATACATTCCTGGTGCCACCATGCCCTGTATGAAACAGCATACAAATTTCTTCCATTTTCGTCTTATATCCATGGGTACACAATACTAAAGGGCAATGATATTAACCAGCAATACCAGTCATTTTTTTTATGAATTTTTAACTAAGAAAAATGCGGAATGATAAAAGATAATACAAAAATTATAAACAGTGTACATGTTAGATAAATTTATGGAAGCAAAACAAAGAAATTGTTTATAAAAAACAAAAAGTGCATAAATCAAATTTGAAGTTATCAGGCTGTCAGATATTAAGTCAAAATTTCAATGACAGACAAAACAGCTCAAGCTTAATAATTGCTTTGTACTTAAAGAGATAACAAAGCTCTGGTTAATGTAAGGGGCAAAGTCCACTTAAATTTTGTTTTCTATGATGCAGGAGGGAGTTCTGTTATAATCATTTCATCAATCACTACTATCTCCCAAGTTCTTTTGTCTTTAAAGACCAATCAGATAGGTAAGGAGATAATATCAGGATTAGATGACTTTAGAATAAAATTCAAATAAACATTTTTAATGCAAAAACTGTATACATTTTATTTCTTTGAAATATATAAATAGATTAGGTAAATATTAAGTATAATTATTTAAAGGACTGAAAATCTATTGGAAAAAACAGTTTTCAAAGGTCCTATATAGTGCCTGCATCATGAATGCAAGTTTAGTTACTTTTGGATGTATGATAAGTTGCCATGTTTGTCTATTTAATTAAAAAAAAAAAAAAAAAAAAAAAAAAAAAAAAAAAAAAAAAAAAAAAAAAAAAAAAAAAAAAAAAAAAAAAAAAAAAAAAAATAAAAAAGATATAATTAATAGGAATATTACGAATATTTGGAAATAATTAATAGAACGTATATAAAGGGGGATATTAAAAAGGATTTTCAGCAATTGGGGCCTGAACTTACGGGAGGGTGTAAGTTAGTGGTTTTGTGTTATTTTTAGGGATGGGCCTTTGAGTATGTGGTGTGTTTGGGGTGGGTGTATGTTGGGTGGTTGTTGTGAAACAGAGTTGTGTAACTTGAGGTGTTGGGGGTGGTGTGGAGTATTGATAATGTGGGGGGTATTGATAAAAATTTGAAAAAAATAAATTTAAAAGAAAAGGGGGGATGTAAAAAAAGAGTGAATAAAAAAAAGATGATGCACAAAAGGGTTAGGTTTGTTTGCATGGGAAGAGGATGGAAATTTTTTTTTGTTGTATTGTTTTTGTGGTGGGGGTTGATTTTGGTTGTTGTGAATTGAATGGTGAAATATTGAATATAAATTGGAAAATGGCATGGATTTAAATGCGGTCCCTTGTGGTGTGGTTTTTGGTGTCTTTTTTTTGTTAATGTGTTTGTTTGGTACTGGTCGATGTACTGTCAATGGATTGAACCAGGGCATGTGAAGCGTCTGGGGTAAACCATGGAAACGTCTGTGGGGCCTGGATGTGGAAAGGGAGCTGTGGTGTCGGTGCATTACATGACAGCTAGAGACTGAGAGTGATTTGAATGTGGCTTTTTTGTCTTTTTCTGCTCTACCTCTCTGGAAGGGGGGGATGCTATTTCATGTGTGGCAGGGTGGCGACGGGAATGGATGAAAGGCAGCAAGTTATGAATATGTACATGTGTATATATGTATATGTCTATGTATGTATATATATGTATACGCTGGAATGCATATTTTTTTTTCATAGATATTTGCCATTTCTGCATTAGCAAGGGTAGCGTTAAGAACAGAGGACTGAGCCTTTGAGGGAATATCCTCACCCTTCTGGGTTCCTTTTGGAAAAGTTGTAACTGTAAACTTCAGTAGGGAGTGCATTCTATGGATGTTACGGGGGGGTGTAGATACATGTGGCACATTCATATTATAGAAAAAATCCACCTCATCAGGTGCCAGTACTTAACAAAGTTATTTAATCCCAACATCACACTTGATTCCCTCTGTTCATAAAGATTGGCATCATTTGCTTAACCAGTCGAACTGACCCATTTGCCCATTCCAGAAGGTGGAGGCATAGTTATTAAAAAACTATGACCACCACCAGGTGTAATACCCTGAGGCCAACATAAAATACAGTTTAAAAAGCTATTGACCATCCACCAGCGGGTTAATGTCTGGCAAGAATTTCATCATCAAACCTTATGACTTATCAGATATAAAAGAGAAGAGGTAGGAAAAGCTTGCGGAAATGAGAGCGGCAAGGCACAGCTGGTTGGGTGGGGTAGTGCCAGTGGATGTTCATTTTTAAAAAAAGGGGGTCTGTAGGTGACTAGGGGTGTAAGGTGATTAAGTTGTATGACTCATTGGCGAGGTGCCGCGAGGTGGGATTGCGAGAAGGCTGGGAGGAAGTAGGGGCGGGAGGTTAGGGGAGTTGGTGTTAATTCGGTCTTTTAATCATTGTAGGAGGGCCTGGGGGTGACAGGGCCTTTTGGCTCTTGCCAGCGGTAAGGGGAAGGACGGAATGGTGTGGGGAGAGGAGGTAAAAAGGAAATAGAATTATTGCGTTTTTTTTTGATTAGGCCAGTGTACAGGCCAAAAGGGGAGGAATAGTTAAGTGTGAGGAGTGCTCAAATTACAGAGGTATAAGTTTGTTGAGTATTCCTGGTAAATTATATGGGAGGGTATTGATTGAGAGGGTGAAGGGCATGTTCAGAGCATCAGATTGGGGAAAGAGCAGTGTGGTTTCACAGTGGTAGAGGATTTGTGGATCAGATGTTTGCTTTGAAGAATGTATGTGAGAAATACTTAGAAAAGCAAATGGATTTGTATGTAGCATTTATGGATCTGGAGAAGGCATATGATGAGTTGATAGGAGTGCTCTTGTGGAAGGTACCTAAGAATATATGTGTTGGGAGTCAAGTTGTTAGAAGCAGTGAAAGTTTTTATCGAGGATGTAAGGCATGTGTACGTGTAGGAAGAGAGGAAAGTGATTGGTTCTCAGTGAATGTAGGTTTGCGGCAGGGGTGTGTGATGTCTCCATGGTTGTTTATTTGTTTATGGATGGGGTTGTTAGGGAGGTGAATGCAAGAGTTTTGGAAAGAGGGGCAGTATGAAGTCTGTTGGGGATGAGAGAGCTTGGGATAGTGAGTCAGTTGTTGTTCGCTGATGATACAGCGCTGGTGGCTGATTCATGTGAGAAACTGCAGAAGCTGGTGACTGAGTTTGGTAAAGTGTGTGAAAGAAGAAAGTTAAGAGTAAATGTGAATAAGAGCAAGGTTATTAGGTACAGTAGGGTTGAGGGGTCAAGTCAATTGGTAGGTGAGTTTGAATGGAGAAAAACTGGAGGAAGTGAAGTGTTTTAGATATCTGGGAGTGGATCTGGCAGCGGATGGAACCATGGAAGCGGAAGTGAATCATAGGGTGGGGGAGGGGGCGAAAATCTGGAGCCTTGAAGAATGTGTGGAAGTCGAGAACATTATCTCGGAAAGCAAAAATGGGTATGTTTGAAGGAATAGTGGTTCCAACAATGTTGTATGGTTGCGAGGCGTGGGCTATGGATAGAGTTGTGCGCAGGAGGATGGATGTGCTGGAAATGAGATGTTTGAGGACAATGTGTGGTGTGAGGTGGTTTGATCGAGTAAGTAACGTAAGGGTAAGAGAGATGTGTGGAAATAAAAAGAGCGTGGTTGAGAGAGCAGAAGATGGGTGTTTTGAAATGGTTTGGTCACATGGAGAGAATGAGTGAGGAAAGATTGACAAGAGGATATATGTGTCGGAGGTGGAGGGAAAACGGAGAAGAGGGAGACCAAATTGGAGGTGGAAAGATGGAGTGAAAAAGATTTTGTGTGATCGGGGCCTGAACATGCAGGAGGGTGAAAGGAGGGCAAGGAATAGAGTGAATTGGAGCGATGTGGTATACCGGGGTTGAAGTGCTGTCAGTGGATTGAATCAGGGCATGTGAAGCGTCTGGGGTAAACCATGGTAAGCTGTGTAGGTATGTATATTTGACGTGAGTGGACGTGTATGTATATACATGTGTATGGGGGTGGGTTTGGCCATTTCTTTTGTCTGTTTCCTTGTGCTACCTCGCAAACGCCGAGACAGCGGAAAAAAAAAAAAAAAAAAAAAAAAAAAAAAAAAAAGGTTATAACACGGAGTGCACTGGTGTATACATCACACTGCAAAAAAATAGGCATGCAGACATGAACGCCCCACATTAAAGCATCTGACATTCAGGATTTTCAGAAAAAAGATATATGCATATCAATTGGATGAAAGATTTTCACATGCAAAAGAGCAACTTAAACACAAACAAGACAGACAGTAATTTTCAATATTTGTCTTTATCCTGATTCTTATATTTGACGGAACCCATAATTGCGTCACATTACCCCTAAACCTGAACAGACTTTGGTTACTACTGAGATCAAAACATGCGCAGAAGCCCACACCCACATTCAAACCAAGAAACATAAAACCAAAAATCCATGCTGGGCTTCGATAGGATGTGGTGATTTTGTCCGCCCTTACCTGTGTGGGCAGTTATCATCCATGGGGTCCTTTTTTGGTTTTTTTTCGTTCTTTTCTCCCCGTGCACACCCATTCGCAAAATTGGTAGGTTTTCGCCCCTGCCGTCACTACAGTGAATACCCAATGCCATGGAATAGATACGAAAATACAACCCATAGTAGGTAAGATAAATAATATAGAATTTTCCTTTTCCTAAAGTACCTCCCAATAATCATTTTAGGGTTAGAGAGTTCATATTATTTCCTCACGTTCCACACTCCTTTTCTTTTTCCAACCAGCAATAGAGAATAAAATAGAGTACCCCCCCACACCTCCATTTTTTTTAGAAAGGTGGGTTTGGAGAGGGATGGATAGGCTAACAGGTATACTAATTACTCACTGATTCCTTGGCTTTCCCAGAAATGCTCTAGTCTTGATATAAAGGACCGTATGATGGTGCTCTTTTTATTTTGTGGTAGGCTGTTCCATGTTTCTAATGCTGTTGTTCCCTACAGTTCAAAATCATGGAATCCAATGAAACTTATCATTTTGTGGTAGGCTGTTCCATGTTTCTAATGAGTTGTTCCCTTACAGTTCAAAATATGAAGTCCTAAGGAAACTACCATAGATATGGAGAACATGCTGGGTACACACAGCTCAGTAAACTAGAAGTCCGGCCAAGTAAATTAGAATTTTTGTTTGGATTCATGTATTATACTTTTGTTAACCGTCTCCCCGTTAGTAAGGTGCGCAAGGAAACAGACAAAAGAATGGCCCAACCCACCCACATACACAGTTGTACTACCCAAGTCCACACCTGCACATTACATACCTATACATCTAACATTTACATATATATAGACACACAGACATATAATATAAGTATGTACATAATTCATACTGTCTGCCTTATTTATTCCTGTCGCCACCCTGCCACACATGAAATGAAAACCCCCTCCCCCCACATATGCACGAGGTAGCGCTAGGAAAGACAACAAGGCCACATTCGTTCACACTCGGTCTCTAGCTGTCATGTAATAATGCACTGAAACCACAGCTCCCTTTCCACACCAGGCCCCACAAAACTTTCCATGGTTTACCCCAGACGCTTCACATGCCCCAATTCAATCCACTGACATCACGTCAACCCCGGTATACCACATCGCTCCAATTCACTCTATTCCTTGCCCTCCTTTCACCCTCCTGCATGTTCAGGCCCCGATCACACAAAATCTTTTTCACTCCATCTTTCCACCTCCAATTTGGTCTCCCTCTTCTCCTCGTTCCCTCCACCTCCGACACATATATCCTCTTGGTCAATCTTTCCTCACTCATTCTCTCCATGTGCCCAAACCATTTCAAAACACCCTCTTCTGCTCTCTCAACCACGCTCTTTTTATTTCCACACATCTCTCTTACCCTTACGTTACTTACTCGATCAAACCACCTCACACCACACATTGTCCTCAAACATCTCATTTCCAGCACATCCATCCTCCTGCACACAACTCTATCCATAGCCCACGCCTCGCAACCATACAACATTGTTGGAACCACTATTCCTTCAAACATACCCATTTTTGCTTTCCGAGATAATGTTCTCGACTTCCACACATTCTTCAAGGCTCCCAGAATTTTCGCCCCCTCCCCCACCCTATGATCCACTTCCGCTTCCATGGTTCCATCCGCTGCCAGATCCACTCCCAGATATCTAAAACACTTCACTTCCTCCAGTTTTTCTCCATTCAAACTCACCTCCCAATTGACATGACCCTCAACCCTACTGTACCTAATAACCTTGCTCTTATTCACATTTACTCTTAACTTTCTTCTTTCACACACTTTACCAAACTCAGTCACCAGCTTCTGCAGTTTCTCACATGAATCAGCCACCAGTGCTGTATCATCAGCGAACAACAACTGACTCACTTCCCAAGCTCTCTCATCCCCAACAGACTTCATCCTTGCCCCTCTTTCCAAAACTCTTGCATTCACCTCCCTAACAACCCCATCCATAAACAAATTAAACAACCATGGAGACACCACACACCCCTGCCGCAAACCTACATTCACTGAGAACCAATCACTTTCCTCTCTTCCTACACGTACACATGCCTTACATCCTCGATAAAAACTTTTCACTGCTTCTAACAACTTGCCTCCCACACCATATATTCTTAATACCTTCCACAGAGCATCTCTATCAACTCTATCATATGCCTTCTCCAGATCCATAAATGCTACATACAAATCCATTTGCTTTTCTAAGTATTTCTCACATACATTCTTCAAAGCAAACACCTGATCCACACATCCTCTACCACTTCTGAAACCACACTGCTCTTCCCCAATCTGATGCTCTGTACATGCCTTCACCCTCTCAATCAATACCCTCCCATATAATTTACCAGGAATACTCAACAAACTTATACCTCTGTAATTTGAGCACTCACTCTTATCCCCTTTGCCTTTGTACAATGGCACTATGCACGCATTCCGCCAATCCTCAGGCACCTCACCGTGAGTCATATATATATATATATATACCACATCGATCCAATTCACTCTATTCCTTGCCCGCCTTCACCCTCCTGCATGTTCAGGCCCCGATCACTCAAAATCTTTTTCACTCCATCTTTCCACATCCAATTTGGTCTCCCACTTCTCCTTGTTCCCTCCACCTCCGACACATATATCCTCATGATCAATCTTTCCTCACTCATTCTCTCCACATATATACACACACAGACATATACATATACACATGTACATAATTCATAGTCTGCCTTTATTTATTCCCATCGCCACCTCGCCACACATGGAATAACAACCCCCTCCCCCTCATGTGTGCGAGGTAGCGCTAAGAAAAGACAACAAAGGCCCCATTCGTTCACACTGTCTCTAGCTGTCATGTAATAATGCACTGAAACCACAGCTCCCTTTTCACATCCAGGCCCCACAGAACTTTCCATGGTTTACCCCAGACGCTTCTCATGCCCTGGTTCAATCCATTGACAGCATGTCGACCCCAGTATACCACATCGTTCCAATTCACTCTATTCCTTGCATGCCTTTCACCCTCCCGCATGTTCAGGCCCCGATCACTCAAAATCTTTTTCACTCCATCTTTCCACCTCCAATTTGGTCTCCCACTTCTCCTTGTTCCCTCCACCTCTGACACATATATCCTCTTGGTCAATCTTTCCTCATTCATTCTCTCCATGTGACCAAACCATTTCAAAACACCCTCTTCTGCTCTCTCAACCACACTCTTTTTATTTCCACACATCTCTCTTACCCTTACATTACTTACTTGATCAAACCACCTCACACCACTTACTGTCCTCAAACATCTCATTTCCAGTACATCCATCCTCCTGCGCACAACTCTATCCATAGCCCACACCTCGCAACCATACAACATTGTTGGAACCACTATTCCTTCAAACATAGCCATTTTTGCTTCCCGAGATAATGTTCTCGACTTCCAAACATTCTTCAAGGCTCCCAGAATTTTCGCCCCCTCCCCCACCCTATGATTCACTTCCACTTTCATGGTCCCATCCACTGCCAGATCGACTCCTAGATATCTAAAACAGTTTACTTCCTCCAGTTTTGCTCCATTCAAACTTACCTCCCAATTGACTTGACCCTCAACCCTACTGCACCTAATAACCTTGCTCTTATTCACATTTACTCTTAACTTTCTTCTTTCACACACCTTACCAAACTCAGTCACCAGCTTCTGCAGTTTCTCACATGAATCAGCCACCAACGTTGTATCATCAGCGAACAACAACTGACTCACTTCCCAAGCCCTCTCATCCACAACAGACTGCATACTTGCCCCTCTTTCCAAAACTCTTGCATTCACTTCCCTAACAACTCCATCCATAAACAAATCAAACAACCATGGAGACATCACACACCCCTGCCACAAACCTACATTCACTGAGAACCAATCACTTTCCTCTCTTCCTACACGTACACATGCCTTACATCCTCGATAAAAACTTTTCACTGCTTCTAACAACTTGCCTTCCACACCATATATTCTTAATACCTTCCACAGAGCATCTCTATCATATGCCTTCTCCAGGTCCATAAATGCTACATACAAATCCATTTGCTTTTCTAAGTATTTCTCACATACATTCTTCAAAGCAAACACCTGATCCACACATCCTCTACCACTTCTGAAACCACACTGCTCTTCCCCAATCTGATGCTCTGTACATGCCTTCACCCTCTCAATCAATACCCTCCCATATAATTTACCAGCAATACTCAACAAACTTATACCTCTGTAATTTGAGTACTCACTCTTATTCCCTTTGCCTTTGTACAATGGCACTATGCAAGCATTCCACCAATCCTCAGGCACCTCACCATGAATCATACATACATTAAATAACCTTACCAACCAGTCAACAATACAGTCACCCCCTTTTTTAATTAATTCCACTGCAATACCCTCCAAACCTGCTGCCTTGCCGGCTTTCATCTTCTGCAAAGCTTTTACTACCTCTTCTTTGTTTACCAAATCATTATCCCTAACCCTCTCACTTTGCACACCACCTTGACCAAAACACCCTATATCTGCCACTCTATCATCTAACACATTCAACAAACCTTCAGAATACTCACTCCATCTCCTTCTCACATCACCACTACCTGTTATCACCTCCCCATTAGCCCCCTTCACTGAAGTTCCCATTTGCTCCCTTGTCTTACGCACTTTATTTACCTCCTTCCAAAACATCTTTTTATTCTGCCTAAAATTTAATGATACTCTCTCACCCCAACTCTCATTTGCCCTCTTTTTCACCTCTTGCACCTTTCTCTTGACCTCCTGCCTCTTTCTTTTATACATCTCCCACTCATTTGCATTTTTTCCCTGCAAAAATCGTCCAAATGCCTCTCTCTTCTCTTTCACTAATAATCTTACTTCTTCATCCCACCACTCACTACCCTTCTAATCAACCCACCTCCCACACTTCTCATGCCACAAGCATCTTTTGTGCAAGCCATCACTGCTTCCCTGAATACATCCCATTCCTCCCCCACTCCCCTTACCTCCTTTGTTCTCACCTTTTTCCATTCTGTACTCAGTCTCTCCTGGTACTTCCTCACACAAGTCTCCTTCCCAAGCTCACTTACTCTCACCACTCTCTTCACCCCAACATTCTCTCTTCTTTTCAGAAAACCCCTACAAATCTTCACCTTCGCCTCCACAAGATAATGATCAGACATCCCTCCAGTTGCACCTCTCAGCACATTAACATCCAAAAGTCTCTCTTTCGCGCGCCTATCAATTAACACGTAATTGAATAACGCTCTCTGGCCATCTCTCCTACTTACATATGTATGCTTATGTATATCTTGCTTTTCAAACCAGGTATTCCCAATCACCAGTCCTTTTTCAGCACATAAATCTACAAGCTCTTCACCATTTCCATTTACAACACTGAACGCCCCATGTATACCAATTATTCCCTCAACTGCCACATTACTCACCTTTGCATTCAAATCACCCATCACTATAACCCGGTCTTGTGCATCAAAACCACTAACACACTCATTCAGCTGTTCCCAAAACACTTGCCTCTCATGATCTTTCTTCTCATGCCCAGGTGCATATGCACCAATAATCACCCATCTCTCTCTATCAACTTTCAGTTTTACCCATATCAATCTAGAATTTACTTTCTTACACTCTATCACATACTCCCACAACTCCTGTTTCAGGAGTAGTGCTACTCCTTCCCTTCCTCTTGTTCTCTCACTAACCCCTGACTTTACTCCAAAGACATTTGCAAACCACTCTTCCCCTTTACCCTTGAGCTTCGTTTCACTCAGAGCCAAAACATCCAGGTTCCTTTCCTCAAACATACTTCCTATCTCTCCTTTTTTCTCATCTTGGTTACATCCACACACATTTAGACACCCCAATCTGAGCCTTCGAGGAGGATGAGCGCTCCCCGTGTGACTCCTTCTTCTGTTTCCCCTTTTAGAAAGTCAGAATACAAGGAAGGGAGGGTTTCTGGCCCCCCGCTCCTGTCCCCTTTAGTCGCCTTCTATGACACGTGAGGAATGCTTGGGAAGCATTCTTTCTCCCCTATCCCCAGGGGACCGGATGAGGATGTTTCCTCAGAGGCCCAGTCCTCTGTTCTTAATGCTACCTCGCTGACGCGGGAAATGGCGAATAGTATGAAAGAAAGAAAAAAAAAATATATATATATATATATATATACAGCGCTGGTGGCTGATTCATGTGAGAAACTGCAGAAGCTGGTGACTGAGTTTGGTAAAGTGTGTGAAAGAAGAAAGTTAAGAGTAAATGTGAATAAGAGCAAGGTTATTAGGTAGGGTTGAGGGTCAAGTCAATTGGGAGGTAAGTTTGAATGGAGAAAAACTGGAGGAAGTAAAGTGTTTTAGATATCTGGGAGTGGATCTGGCAGCGGATGGAACCATGGAAGCGGAAGTGGATCATAGGGTGGGGGAGGGGGCGAAAATCCTGGGAGCCTTGAAGAATGTGTGCAAGTCGAGAACATTATCTCGGAAAGCAAAAATGGGTATGTTTGAAGGAATAGTGGTTCCAACAATGTTGTATGGTTGTGAGGCGTGGGCTATGGATAGAGTTGTGCGCAGGAGGATGGATGTGCTGGAAATGAGATGTTTGAGGACAATGTGTGGTGTGAGGTGGTTTGATCGAGTAGGTAACGTAAGGGTAAGAGAGATGTGTGGAAATAAAAAGAGCGTGGTTGAGAGAGCAGAAGAGGGTGTTTTGAAATGGTTTGGTCACATGGAGAGAATGAGTGAGGAAAGATTGACCAAGAGGATATATGTGTCGGAGGTGGAGGGAACGAGGAGAAGTGGGAGACCAAATTGGAGGTGGAAAGATGGAGTGAAAAAGATTTTGTGTGATCGGGGCCTGAACATGCAGGAGGGTGAAAGGAGGGCAAGGAATAGAGTGAATTGGATCGATGTGGTATACCGGGGTCGACATGCTGTCATTGGATTGAATCAGGGCATGTGAAGCGTCTGGGGTAAACCATGGAAAGTTGTGTGGGGCCTGGATGTGGAAAGGGAGCTGTGGTTTCGGGCATTATTGCATGATAGCTAGAGACTGAGTGTGAACGAATGGGGCCTTTGTTGTCTTTCCCTAGCGCTACCTTGCACACAGGAGGGAGGAGGGGGATGTTATTCCATGTGTGGCAAGGTGGCGATGGGAATGAATAAAGGCAGACAGTGTGAATTGTGTGCATGTGTATATATGTATATGTCTGTGTGTGTATATATATGTGTACATTGAGATGTATGGGTATGTATATTTGCGTGTGGGGACGTGTATGTATATACATGTGTATGGGGGTGGGTTTGGCCATTTCTTTTGTCTGTTTCCTTGCGCTACCTTGCAAACGTGGGAGACAGCGACAAAGCAAAATAATAATAATATATAATATATATATATATATATATATATATATATATATATATATATATATATATATATAATATATATATATATATATATATTTGAAGGAATAGTTGTTCCAACAATGTTATATGGTTGAGAAGCATGTGCTGTAGATAGGGTTGTGCAGAGGATGGTGGATGTTTTGGAAATGAAATGTTTGAGGATGATATATGGATAATATGTGGTGTGAGGTGGTTTGATCGAGTAAGTAATGAAAGGGTACGAGATATGTGTGGTAATAAAAAGATTATGGTTGAGAGAGCAGAGGAGGGTGTGTTGAAATGGTTTGAACACATGAAGAGAATGGGTGAGGAAAGATTGACAAAGATGATATGTGTGTCAAAGGTGGAGGGAACAAGAAGCAGGAGACCAAATTGGAGGTGGAAGGGTGGGGTGAAAAAGATTTTCAGCAATTGGGGCCTGAACTTACGGGAGGGTGAAAAGAGTGCAAGGAATAGATTGAATTGGAATGGTGTGGTGTACTGGGGTCGATGTACTGTCAATGGATTGAACCAGGGCATGTGAAGCGTCTGGGGTAAACCATGGAAACGTCTGTGGGGCCTGGATGTGGAAAGGGAGCTGTGGTGTCGGTGCATTACATGACAGCTAGAGACTGAGAGTGAATGAATGTGGCCTTTTTTGTCTTTTTCTGGCTCTACCTCTCTGGAAGGGGGGGGATGCTATTTCATGTGTGGCAGGGTGGCGACGGGAATGGATGAAGGCAGCAAGTATGAATATGTACATGTGTATATATGTATATGTCTATGTATGTATATATATGTATACGCTGGAATGCATATTTTTTTTTCATAGATATTTGCCATTTCTCGCATTAGCAAGGTAGCGTTAAGAACAGAGGACTGAGCCTTTGAGGGAATATCCTCACCCTTCTGGGTTCCTTTTGGAAAAGTTGAAACTTCAGTAGGAGTTCATACAATTTTATTTAACGTTTGATTTTTCTATACATGTGGCACAACATATTTCATAGAAAAAATCCACCTCATCAGGTGCCAGTACTTAACAAAGTTATTTAATCCCAACATCACACTTGATTCCCTCTGTTCATAAAGATTGGCATCATTTGCAACAGTCTGAAACTGACCCATGTTGCCCCATTCCAGAAAGGTGGAGGCAATAGTTATTAAAAACTATTGACCATCCACCAGGTGTAATATCTGAGGCAATACAGTTATAAAAAGCTATTGACCATCCACCAGCGGTAATGTCTGGCAAGAAATTCATCATCAAACCTTTTTACATTATCAGATATAAACAGAGAAGAGGTAGTAAAAGCTTTGCGGAAGATGAGAGCCGGCAAGGCAGCAGGTTTGGATGGTATTGCAGTGGAATTTATTAAAAAAGGGGGTGACTGTATTGTTGACTGGTTGGTAAGGTTATTTAATGTATGTATGACTCATGGCGAGGTGCCTGAGGATTGGCGGAATGCGTGCATAGTGCCATTGTACAAAGGCAAAGGGGATAAGAGTGAGTGCTCAAATTACAGAGGTATAAGTTTGTTGAGTATTCCTGGTAAATTATATGGGAGGGTATTGATTGAGAGGGTGAAGGCATGTACAGAGCATCAGATTGGGGAAGAGCAGTGTGGTTTCACAAGTGGTAGAGGATGTGTGGATCAGATGTTTGCTTTGAAGAATGTATGTGAGAAATACTTAGAAAAGCAAATGGATTTGTATGTAGCATTTATGGATCTGGAGAAGGCATATGATAGAGTTGATAGAGATGCTCTGTGGAAGGTACTAAGAATATATGGTGTGGGAGTCAAGTTGTTAGAAGCAGTGAAAAGTTTTTATCGAGGATGTAAGGCATGTGTACGTGTAGGAAGAGAGGAAAGTGATTGGTTCTCAGTGAATGTAGGTTTGCGGCAGGGGTGTGTGATGTCTCCATGGTTGTTTAATTTGTTTATGGATGGGGTTGTTAGGGAGGTGAATGCAAGAGTTTTGGAAAGAGGGGCAAGTATGAAGTCTGTTGGGGATGAGAGAGCTTGGGAAGTGAGTCAGTTGTTGTTCGCTGACGATACAGCGCTGGTGGCTGATTCATGTGAGAAACTGCAGAAGCTGGTGACTGAGTTTGGTAAAGTGTGTGAAAGAAGAAAGTTAAGAGTAAATGTGAATAAGAGCAAGGTTATTAGGTACAGTAGGGTTGAGGGTCAAGTCAATTGGTAGGTGAGTTTGAATGGAGAAAAACTGGAGGAAGTGAAGTGTTTTAGATATCTGGAGTGGATCTGGCAGCGGATGGAACCATGGAAGCGGAAGTGAATCATAGGGTGGGGGAGGGGGCGAAAATTCTGGGAGCCTTGAAGAATGTGTGGAAGTCGAGAACATTATCTCGGAAAGCAAAAATGGGTATGTTTGAAGGAATAGTGGTTCCAACAATGTTGTATGGTTGCGAGGCGTGGGCTATGGATAGAGTTGTGCGCAGGAGGATGGATGTGCTGGAAATGAGATGTTTGAGGACAATGTGTGGTGTGAGGTGGTTTGATCGAGTAAGTAACGTAAGGGTGAGAGAGATGTGTGGAAATAAAAAGAGCGTGGTTGAGAGAGCAGAAGAGGGTGTTTTGAAATGGTTTGGGCACATGGAGAGAATGAGTGAGGAAAGATTGACCAAGAGGATATATGTGTCGGAGGTGGAGGGAACGAGAAGAGGGAGACCAAATTGGAGGTGGAAAGATGGAGTGAAAAAGATTTTGTGTGATCGGGGCCTGAACATGCAGGAGGGTGAAAGGAGGGCAAGGAATAGAGTGAATTGGAGCGATGTGGTATACCGGGGTTGACGTGCTGTCAGTGGATTGAATCAGGGCATGTGAAGCGTCTGGGGTAAACCATGGTAAGCTGTGTAGGTATGTATATTTGCGTGTGTGGACGTGTATGTATATACATGTGTATGGGGGTGGGTTGGGCCATTTCTTTCGTCTGTTTCCTTGTGCTACCTCGCAAACGCCGAAGACAGCGGAAAAAAAAAAAAAAAAAAGAAAAAAAAAAAAAGGTATAACACGAGTGCACTGGTGTATACATCACACTGCAAAAAAATAGGCATGCAGACATGAACGCCCCACATTAAAGCATTTGACATTCAGGATTTCAGAAAAAAGATATATGCATATCAATTGGATGAAAGATTTTCACATGCAAAAGAGCAACTTAAACACAAACAAGACAGACAGTTAATTTTCAATATTTGTCTTTATCCAGATTCTTAAATTTGACGACCCATAATTGCTTCACATTACCCCTAAACCTGAACAGACTTTGGCTTACCTACTGAGATCAAAACATGCTCAGAAGCCCACACCCACATTCAAACCAAGAAACAATAAAACCAAACCATCGCTGGGCTGTGATGATGCCCTTACCTGTGTGGGCAGTACCATCCATGGGGTATTCATAGAAAGTGGGTTTGGGAGGATGGAGTAGGTAACAGGTTAAACTAATACTCACAGATCCTTGGCTTTCCCAGAAATGCTCTAGTCTTGATATAAAGGACCGTACTGATGGTGCTCTTTTTATTTTGTGGTAGGCTGTTCCATGTTTCTAATGCAGTTGTTCCCTTACAGTTCAAAATATGAAGTCCCAATGAAACTTATCATTTTGTGGTAGGCTGTTCCATGTTTCTAATGCAGTTGTTCCCTTACAGCTCAAAATATGAAGTCCTAAGGAAACTACCATAGATATGGAGAACATTGCTGGGTACACACAGCTCATGTAAACTAGAGTCCAGGCCAAGAAAATAGAATTTTGTTTGTATTCATTTATTATACTTTGTCACCGTCTCCCGCGTTAGTAAGGTAGCGCAAGGAAACAGACAAAAGAATGGCCCAACCCACCCACATACACATGTATGTACATACACGTCCACACATGCACATATACATACCTATACATCTCAACATATACATATATATAGACACACAGACATATAATATAAGTATGTACATAATTCATACTGTCTGCCCTTATTCATTCCTGTCGCCACCCTGCCACACATGAAATGAAAACCCCCTCCCCCCACATATGCACGAGGTAGCGCTAGGAAAAGACAACAAAGGCCACATTCGTTCACACTCGGTCTCTAGCTGTCATGTATAATGCACCGAAACCACAGCTCCCTTTCCACATCCAGGCCCCACAAAACTTTCCATGATTTACCCCAGACGCTTCACACGCCCTGGTTCAATCCAGTGATAGCACATCGACCCCAGTATACCACATCGTTCCAATTCACTCTATTCCTTGCATGCCTTTCACCCTCCTGCATGTTCAGGCCCCGATCACTCAAAATCTTTTTCACTCCATCTTTCCACCTCCAATTTGGTCTCCCTCTTCTCGTTCCCTCCACCTCTGACACACATATCCTCTTTGTCAATCTTTCCTCACTCATTCTCTCCATGTGACCAAACCATTTCAAAACACCCTCTTCTGCTCTCTTAACCACATTCTTTTTATTACCACACATCTCTCTAACCCTTTCATTACTTCCTCGATCAAACCACCTCACACCACATATTGTATTGTGAATTGCATAACGATTCTCTCCCTGAACTCCTTTCAGTTTCAGATACTATCCCATTAAGGAAGATGATGCATTCTTCAGTTGGTATACTGACAAAAGAAGCTAGTGATTTTGATAAAAGCAGGATTGTCATGGCAAAGTTACTTCTGATAGGGCATGGAATGATTTGAAATTGTTATGGTATGGACAATTTGTTTTATAAGAGCCTTCTCTTGTAAAACAACATAGTGCCCAGGGTTGCACAACATGGACAAAAAAGATATCACAGAAAACTATTATTTGTCAAAACCATAAACGGTATTTGTTATGGTTATCTATAATATCTTATGTATTGTTATATTCTATATTTGTTTATTCATATACTTGATCACTGTTTCCAACATTAGTGAGTTAGTGCCAGGAAACAGATGAAGAAAGACCCATCCACTCATATACACACATATATACATACATGTCCATATACATCCATATGTATACATAACATATATACACATTACATGTATACACATGTAAATATTCATACATGCTCACCCTCATACATTCCTGGTGCCACCATGCCCTGTATGAAACAGCATACAAATTTCTTCCATTTTCGTCTTAATTTCCATGGGTACACAATACTAAAGGGCAATGATATTAACCAGCAATACCAGTCATTTTTTTTATGAATTTTTAACTAAGAAAAATGCGGAATGATAAAAGATAATACAAAAATTATAAACAGTGTACATGTTAGATAAAATTATGGAAGCAAAACAAAGAAATTGTTTATAAAAACAAAAAGTGCATAAATCAAATTTGAAGTTATCAGGCTGTCAGATATTAAGTCAAAATTTCAATGACAGACAAAACAGCTCAAGCTTAATAATTGCTTGTACTTAAAGAGATAACAAAGCTCTGGTTAATGTAAGGGGCAAAGTCCACTTAAATTTTGTTTTCTATGATGCAGGAGGGAGTTCTGTTATAATCATTTCATCAATCACTACTTTCTCCCAAGTTCTTTTGTCTTTAAAGACCAATCAGATAGGTAAGGAGATAATATCAGGATTAGATGACTTTAGAATAAAATTCAAATAAACATTTTTAATGCAAAAACTGTATACATTCTTATTTCTTTGAAATATATAAATAGATTAGGTAAATATTAAAGCTATAATTATTTAAAGGACTGAAAATCTATTGGAAAAACAGTCTTCAAAGGTCCTACTCATAGTGCCTGCATCATGAATGCAAGTTTAGTTACTTTTGGATGTATGATAAGTTGCCATGTTTGTCTATTTAATAGTTTTTCTTAACTCCCACCAATAGAAATAATGAATATAAAGGATAATGTCCGGCCCATTATTATAGTAGATGCACTCTGGATAGACATATGTACATTTTATGTTTCAGGTTGTACCTTTCTAATCCGGCACTCTCAGCAACTTTTGTGGTCTGGCATGGTTAGAATCTGCTGCCATTAGTTATTAGTTTGTGGATCTACCACCAGGAAGATGCTGTTTAGCAGTGCTAAGTTGCCAAAATCTGTTTACACTGTAGCCAAGCTAATTTACAGTCCTGTTTTTTTTTTCTTTTTTTTTTTTTTTGCTTTGTCGCTGTCTCCCGCGTTTGCGAGGTAGCGCAAGGAAACAGACGAAAGAAATGGCCCAACTCACCCCCATACACATGTATATACATACGTCCACACACGCAAATATACATACCTACACAGCTTTCCATGGTTTACCCCAGACGCTTCACATGCCTTGATTCAATCCACTGACAGCACGTCAACCCCGGTATACCACATCGCTCCAATTCACTCTATTCCTTGCCCTCCTTTCACCCTCCTGCATGTTCAGGCCCCGATCACACAAAATCTTTTTCACTCCATCTTTCCACCTCCAATTTGGTCTCCCTCTTCTCCTCGTTCCCTCCACCTCCGACACGTATATCCTCTTGGTCAATCTTTCCTCACTCATTCTCTCCATGTGACCAAACCATTTCAAAACACCCTCTTCTGCTCTCTCAACCACGCTCTTTTTATTTTCACACATCTCTCTTACCTTTACGTTACTTACTCGATCAAACCACCTCACACCACACATTGTCCTCAAACATCTCATTTCCAGCACATCCATCCTCCTGCGCACAACTCTATCCATAGTCCACGCCTCGCAACCATACAACATTGTTGGAACCACTATTCCTTCAAACATACCCATTTTTGCTTTCCGAGATAATGTTCTCGACTTCCACACATTCTTCAAGGCTCCCAGAATTTTCGCCCCCTCCCCCACCCTATGATCCACTTCCGCTTCCATGGTTCCATCCGCTGCCAGATCCACTCCCAGATATCTAAAACACTTCACTTCCTCCAGTTTTTCTCCATTTAAACTCACATCCCAATTGACTTGACCCTCAACCCCACTGTACCTAATAACCTTGCTCTTATCCACATTTACTCTTAACTTTCTTCTTTCACACACTTTACCAAACTCAGTCACCAGCTTCTGCAGTTTCTCACATGAATCAGCCACCAGCGCTGTATCATCAGCGAACAACAACTGAATCACTTCCCAAGCTCTCTCATCCCCAACAGACTTCATACTTGCCCCTCTTTCCAAAACTCTTGCATTCACCTCCCTAACAACCCCATCCATAAAGAAATTAAACAACCATGGAGACATCACACACCCCTGCCGCAAACCTACATTCACTGAGAACCAATCACTTTCCTCTCTTCCTACACGTACACATGCCTTACATCCTCGATAAAAACTTTTCACTGCTTCTAACAACTTGCCTCCCACACCATATATTCTTAATACCTTCCACAGAGCATCTTTATCAACTCTATCATATGCCTTCTCCAGATCCATAAATGCTACATACAAATCCATTTGCTTTTCTAAGTATTTCTCACATACATTCTTCAAAGCAAACACCTGATCCACACATCCTCTACCACTTCTGAAACCACACTGCTCTTCCCCAATCTGATGCTCTGTACATGCCTTCACCCTCTCAATCAATACCCTCCCATATAATTTGCCAGGAATACTCAACAAACTTATACCTCTGTAATTTGTTAATATCTTATATTCAGCAGTATTTTGACCCTTCATGATGTCATCCAAGAGACCAAAAGGTGCAGAAGATGGTGCTAGTGCTAGTAAGCATAAGCATAAGTAATTATCTTTACTTGAAAAGGTGGAGTTATTGAAAAAATTAGATAAAGGAACTTCTGTAAAGACTTTGTGTGAGTACTATGAGATTGGATCAACTGTGTATGACTTAGGGGTCATAATCTGTTTTCCAGCATTTTCTGTGGTCTGGCAATGGCCAAATCCTAATGCTGCCAGATTAAAAAGGTACAACCTGTATAATAAAATTTGTTGCCACAATAGTATTGTATTTTCATGACAGATGTAAGGCTGTTACCACCCTTTGTAATATCTTCCACTTTTCACTGTTTCCTTTGTTTCATTGAAGGTCTTGCCTCCTTAGGTTTAGTATATCATGTAATCTCCTGAGTGAAAATACTGGCAACTTTTACTTTGCTATTGGAATCACCTGCTGTGTAAAAAGGTAATTTCTTAAAATTCAAGAATTTCAGTTTTGGCATTCATTTAATATAATGGTTATAATTACTACTTTCAGTTGAAAAACAAGACAATTTATGTACAGTAAAACCTGTTATCAATAATGCAAGCTCACGAAATGTTCAAAACAATGTATATTCTTCAATTTTGGTTGGCAACCGTCAGTTATCAACAGAAAATTTGAGAAATCAAAAAAGTATAAAAATTTCAAATTGTGCACACGCCATGCCACAGCAATTAGTATACACATCACCCAGTATTTTGTGAAGTTGGTGATTGCTTCTGAAAGTTTTTTATCTTTTACGTCTGAGGCTCTAGCCACGGAAAAAAGTCCACATCAAGGCCAGACCTTAATAGAAGTAAAGAGAGGATTATGAAATGGGAAAAAGAGGAGACATGGGAAATATTCACAGATTTTTGAGGAAATCCAAAACCTGTCTTTTAAAACGTACCAGGTCATAGTTATTGGGAAAAACACATGAGAGTATCAAGTTCCAAAGCTTTGGGGTGTAGGGAAAGAAACAGTTATCAAAATGACCCTCCCTTGAGTTGTCAACAGAATGGTTTTATGTATTGATCTTACATACTTGTGTTATTTGAGCACCCTAGACAGTGGCCCCTTTCAAGCAACATCAATAAATGCCTACCAGCTTCTTCAGGCCGTCTGCTTCTTGCACAAAGTGCAAGAACTTTTTAAGTCTCGAAAAGGAGTTGTGCAAGAGGCTGGCTATGGGCAAGTCCAATGTAGCACTTGTAAAGGAGTTAAACATCATTTGCTAAGGTAAAATGTTTATAAGTATGTAAAATATTTTGAAATATTACAGTTTACAAATATATTACAGAAACCTTGAATAATCAGAAATTTTATTTTCCAAAATGGCGGATTTCCACAAGCATTTTGGATAACAGGTTTTACTGTAGTATGTTATCATTCCTTGCATTTTTAAGGGAATTAAAGATATGGCAATGATTTTCAAGTGCACTAGCCAGTAAAGGAAGCTGCTTCTCTTATTATGTTTGATTGATTGTATGCAATGTACAGAAACATTTAAGATCAGCATTTTTCTTGTCTTACTATTTCTTTCATTATTTTTGGGTTGTATAGAAAACACTAGATTGACACAATGCTGAAGAATCAGCATATAATTTAATCTGGTAACCAGATGTAGTTTCACCAAGAATAAGGAATACTTCTGAGGAAAAAAAGACATCATGTGAATTTCCTTCAGTTTTAACAGCAGAAGTTACTTACTTATTTACGTACTCCCTCAACTAGTGAAATTTCTGGGCCAAACCCCAATAACTATAACATTTATTCTTATATCATTGATCATTTCCTGCGTCAGTGAGGTAGCACCAGGAAACAGGTGATGAAAGACCCATCCACTCATATTTATATTTATTATACTTAATCGCCATCTCCCGCATCAGCGAGGTAGCGCAAGGAAACAGATGAGGAATGGCCCAACCCACCTACATACACGTGTATGTACATAAACGCCCATACATATACATTTCAACATATACATACATATACATACACAGACATATACATATATACAAATGTACATATTAATACTTGCTTGCCTTCATCCATTCCTGCCCCACAGGAAACAGCATTGCCATCCCCTGCATCAGTGAGGTAGCACAAGGAAAAGACAAAAAAAAATGCCACATTTGTTCACACTCAATCTCTAACTGTCATGTGTAATGCACCAAAACCACAGATCCCTATCTACATCCAGGCCCCTCAGATCTTTCCATGGTTTACCCCAGATGTTTCACACTGACAGCACATTGACCCCATTATACCATATTGTTCCAATTCACTCTATTCCTTGCATGCCTTTCACCCTCCTACATGTTCTGGGCCACCCTGATCACTCCAAATCTTTTTCACTTCATCCTTCCACTTCCACTTCTGATCACTCCAAATCTTTTTCACCTCATCCTTCCACTTCCATTTTGGTCTCCTGTTCTCCTTGTTCCTTCCACCTCTGACACATAAATCCTCTTTCTCAACTTTTCCCTACTCATTTGTTCCATATTGTCCAGACCATTTCAACACAAACTTCTACAGTTTCTCACTTTTCCATTACCTTGTACAATGCTCATAATGAGTTATACATTGTTTCTATTAAATTACTCTGAATTTACATGGCATGTCATCAAAACTGCTATGAATACCAACATGTATACTGAAAAATCCAATAATCTATACTCCTATGGTTTTAAAAGAAATGCATTTTCACAGATTATTATTTGTCATGAACTGGATGTTTAGTTATCTGTTCACTCACCTTGTGCCCATCAGTAACTGTCCTTCAAAGACTGTATTGGATCAGCACTGTCACTTCATGGTATTCTTTTCATGTATTAAAGGATGCAGTCATGGTCCACTTGTTAGAATTAATTCAGAAGCCAGAAAAATAACATTACCCATAATTTCTATCAAGTCTAGGTTTGAAGAGCTCTGCTTTATTTGTACCTGGTATACAGTTCTGCCTGAATAAAATAATGAGAATATTAGATTCTTTAATCAGCTTTATTTTTTCTTTTGTAACTGTACAGAAAGTGAAATGCAATCTTTTTTAATCTTATCATCAGTAAAGGAAATATAATAAGTAATAGCAGTTCCAAAACCTTTGTACACAGAATGCAATCGTACTACCACCTAAAAGTGCCTTTGTTGTCTAAAGTTGTTAAAGAGCTGATTCTGAAATGGGTTTCTTAAGGTTCTTTGTGGTGGTGGTTCTCTGAACTGTGCTCTACCACCTCCAAATCCTATAGACTTGATAACTTCGCATCTCACCAGCACCACTCCAGAGGGGTTAACATCTACCTTGAACCTTTTGTCAGGGAGAACAGTGCCATAATGAACCCCATCAAACAGGTCAGTAATTGCATATCCTCCAGGGAAGGCAAGACCAAGCTCTCGTAATGTTACTGAGACCTGCAAAAGGGTTATGATTACTTAACTATTTTCTTTACGTATTTTTGATAATTTAGTCTTTATTATTCTGCCATGTCAAACAGTAATTTTTATTGATGAGGCAAAGTTCCTACAAAAACTACAAATTATAGAGATGAGGTTTTATCTAACTCTAAAAGTCTTTAGTATGGCTCATAATTTGCTTGCGTCATCCAGAAAGGTAAAATTCAAAATAGTTAGCCTTTGCACTGTTACAGGTGGTATGAAAATTTATGTACATACACTAAAGTGTCCACAAAAAATCCTTATCTGCCTCCCCACACATTTTCAGAGGTGATGTAGGTAGCTAGTAGTAGGTAGGCAGCCAACGACTGGGGAGGTATATTACCAAAACTACCAGGCCTGAGTATCAGAAGGGTTAGTGACATATGCGTGGTAAGCCAGCACTTTGGTGGTTGTCAAGTTGCATTCATCTGACCTAGGTAGCTGTCTTTTCTTTCTGCTTCACCCTCACGTGGACTACTGGAATCTGTCCACAAAAATATGATCTTTCCTTGTCACACACAACAACTGACAATACTCAACTCGTACAACTCACTCTTCATGACTCTACATTTTCCTGCAATAAGCACTGTGTGCTAGGTGTCTTTGGTAAAATGGTAGGAGTGTTAGATAAAAGTAGTGGGTAGAAACATTTAGGCAGGAGCATTAGGTAGAAGTAGTGGGTAAGAACATTAGGTAGAAGTAGTTGGTTGGAACATTCAGTAGGAACATCAGGTAGAAGTATTCAGCAGGAACATTAGGAAGATACATTGGTTAGAAGTAGGAACATTAGGCTGGAACCGCTGCAAACATTATGCTAGAGATGCCCCCTGTCAGTAGCCTGTTAAGGGTGAGGCACTAAAGACTAAGAAGCAGCACTGGAGTTCACTAGTTATGGAGACTCTATTGCCATCCCCTCCCCTCCCCCCTTGGAGTTCCAGTAGGGAAAGGCATCAGAGATATAGACACATAGATGAATGTCAATCTTGCATTTTAGTGCATTATCATCTTTCCTTTGGCCTTGATTACCATTTGCTTACAACTGGGCTTGCAATTAGCATGGTTCCTGAAGTATTCTAGGTCCATGATTTGGGTCTATAGGGTTTTGATTTCCTGAATGAGACAAAGCACTGATGAGGTGTTGTAGAAAATAGCCACCTTGATTACACATTCTAAGCACCCAATACACCTAGAAATCTCATGTTTACCCATATTTTCTTACTTTCAGGTAAGGGCTTTGGCTTTCTACTCCTTAGAAAGGTAAGTGATAACCAGCCTGAAGCAAAGTTGGAAGAAATACAGTACCCAGATATAAAATTCCCAATATGAAGTGGCAGAAAAGTAGAGAGAGAAAATCCAATCTTCAAGATAACCTGAGGCACACTGAGGTGGGATGCTAGTGCTCACAGTTTGAAACACTACTCTTGGTGACCAGATGTACAATGAATTTACTGAGAGCATCATGCTTGTACCCAGAATAAACCTTAGTCATGTATCATGTTTGTAAATGTATGGGGAGGGCCAGACAATGTTTCTTTTGCAGACACTGTGAATGGTCAACATTAGAAATGTATGAATTGACAAGCTAACAGCATGGAGAGTTGGATGAAATGACATTTGTAATATATATTTCAATTCAAAAGTGGAAGATAAACAATTTTATTTCAACATCCACAACTAGGTTTCATTGTAATCTTACCTCTGATGGTGTACCGTCAGTCCGACGGTTCAGGAAGGCAATAGCATATGAGTAGTGACCCTGGGTCACAGGAGTAATAGGACGAGCCCAAATTTCAATGCCTTTATCCTTAAAAAAGGAAATAAATATATGAAAAAACAAATAAGATAATGAATGATTTATACTAACAGAGAATAAGTGGTCAGTGTTCTTTCTCCCCTAGTCCCAACAGGAGATTAAGTTGGACAGGGAAGGATGGGGTGAAAAAGATTTTGAGTGATTGGGGACTAAACATGCAGGAAGGTGAAAAACATTAAGGAACAAAGTTTATAAGAAAGATGTACAATAGGGTCAATGTGCTATCAATGGACATAACCAGGGCGTGTGAAACATCCACGGTAAACCATGGAGAGGTCTATGAGGCCTGGATGTGGATAGGTAGCTGTGGTTTTGGAGCATCACACATGAAAACTTGAGTATGGATTTGAGCGGATGTTTACAATTGGGTGTGGGGAAGAAGAAAAGATATATTATCTTTTTTTCTTTTCTTTCATGCACTTGTGCTGTTTCCTGTGAGGTGAGGCAATGGACGACGGTAAGCAAGTATGAATACGTACGTATGTATATGTATGTGTATGAGAGTGGATGTGTCTTTGTTTGTCTGTTTTCTGGTGCTATATATGTAAGAGATGCTTGTGGCATGGGAAAGGTGGGAGGTGGGCAGATTAAAGAGGGTAGTGAGAGGTGGGATGAAGTAAAGTTGTTCGTGAAAGAGAAAAGAGAGGCGTTTGGATGATACGTGCAAGGAAGGAGTGCAAATAACTGAGAGATGTATAAGAGAAAGTGGCAGGAGGTCAAGAGGAAAGAGCAAGAGCTGAAAAAGAAGGCAAATGAAAGTTGGGGCGAGAGAGTATCATTAAACTTTATGGAGAATAGGAAGAAGTTCTGGAAGGAGGTAAATAACATGCATCAGACAAGAGAACAATTGGGAACATCAGTGAACGGGGCAAGGAGGAAGTGATAACAAGTAGTGGTGAAGTAAGGAGGAGATGGAGTGAGTATTTTGAAGGTTTGTTGAATGTGTATGATAGTGTGGCAGATGTAGGACATTTTAGTCAAGGTGGAGTGTGAAGTGAGAGAGTCAGGGAGAGTGGTTTGGTGAAGAGAGGAGAGGTGGTGAAAGCCTTGCAGAACATGAAATCTGGCAAGGTGGCAGGTTTGGATGGTATTGCAGTTGAATTTAACAAGAAAAGGGGCGACTGTGTTGTTGCTTGGTCAGTATGGACATTCAATGTATGTATGGATCATAGTGAAATGCCTGAGGATTGGCAGATTGCATGTATAGTGCCATTGTACAAAGGCAAAGGGGATAAAGGTGACAGTTCAAACTACAGAGGCATAAGTTTGTTGAGTATTCCTGGAAAATTGTATGGGATGGTACTGATTGAGAGGGTGAAGGCATATACAAAACATCAGATTAGGGAAGAGCAAAGTGGTTTCAGAAGTGGTAGAGGATGTGTGGATCAGGTGTTAGGTTTGAAGAATGTGTGAGAGAAATACTTAGAGAAATACATGGATTTGTATGTGGTATTTATGGATCTGGAGAAGGCATGTGACAGAGTGGATATAGATGCTTTGTGGAACGTCTTAAGAGTATCCGCTGTGTGAGGTAAGCTGCTAGAAGCAATGAAAAGTTTTTATCAAGGGTATAAGGTATGTGTATGAGTAGGAAGAGAGGAGAGTGATTAGTTTCCAGTGAAGGCAGTCTGCAGAAGGGGTGTGTGAAATCCCCAAGGTTGTTTAATCTATTTATGGATGGGGTGGTTAGGGAGGTAAAGGCAAGAGTTATGGAGAGAGGGGCAAGTACGCAGTCTGTTGGGGATGAGAGCTCCTGGGAAGTGAGTCATTTGTTGTTCAGTGATGATACAGCACTGGTGGCTGATTTGAGTGAGAAACTGCAGAAGTTGGTGACTGAGATTGGAAAAGTGTATGAAAAGAGAAAGTTGAGTGTACATGTGAATAAGAACAAGGTTAGGTTCAGCAAGGCTGAGGGACAACTTATTTGGGATGTGAGTTTGAAATAAAAACTGGAGGAATTGAAGTGTTTTAGATATCTGGGATTGGACTTAGCAGCAGATGTAATCATGGAAGTGGAAGTGAGTCACAGTGTGGGGGAGGAGGCAAGGGTTCTGGGAGCGATGAAGAATGTGTGGAAAGAGAGAATGTTATCACGGAGTGTGAAAATGGGTATGTTTTTAGGAACAGTAGTTCCAACAACATTTTATGGTTGCAAGGCATGGACTATAGATAGGGTTGTACAGAGGAGGGTGGGTGTGTTGAGGACCATATGTGGTGTGAGGTGGTTTGATCAAGTAAGTAATGAAAGGTAAGAGAGATGTGTGGTAATAAAAATAGTGTGCTTGAGAGAGCAGAAGAGGGTGTGTTGAAATGGTTTGAACATATAGATAGAATGAGTGAGGAAAGCTTGACAAAGAGGATATATATGTGTCAAAGGTGGAGGGAACAAGGAGAAGCAGGAGACCAAATCTGAGGAGGAAGGATGGAGTGAAAAAGATTTTGAGTGATCGGAGCCTGAATATGCAGAAGGATGAGAGGCATGCAAGGAACAGAGTATATTGGAATGATGTGGTATATCGGGGTCAATGTGCTGTCTGCGGATTAAACCAGGGCATGTGAAATGTCTGGAGTAAACCATGGAAAGGTCTGTGGGACCTGGATGTGGATAGGGAGTTGTGGTTTCAGTGCATTACACATGAAAGCTTGAGACTGAGTGT